>NW_024096967.1:292500-374532 GCF_016545835.1 Crotalus tigris
CTCTATTTTTTTATAACAATTTTTATTAGTTTTCCATTTTGCACCAACAAGGCTTGAGAACCAACGTGGAGATATGGTGATCCATTAAAAAACAATAATATTATAAATATGCACACAATATTTCTTAAAATTTCCCTCTCTATCGATATAGGATATTCTAATCAAATCAAGACATTTCTCGAATAAATTCATTCATTAATGTATCTAAACATAAGTTCCATTAGTTCAATAAAAATTTTCAACAGCTCAATATCTATTCTATACAAATCTGTAATTTTTCACATATTTAACCTTAAACTAAAACTCTCCATTTATTTAAGATATTATAATCAGGTTAATGTATTTCTAAAATCAATTCATTCATTAATATATTGCTACATCTAAATTAAGCGCTTAAATATGAACTGAGGTTCTATTTAAATTATTAAAATCTCATTGATACATTTCTAAAACAAATTTTCATTAAATATATCGCTGCATGTGAATTTCGTTAATCAATAAAAGTTTACAAACATTTATTATCTATCCCGAAGATCCTGTTTTACACTTTATTAATTTTTCAAATATTTAATCTTAGACTAACATATTTATTTACTAATCAGGTGCCCCAAGTATTCTCTTATTTAAAAATATTAATTCCAAAGCTAAATTCTTATATTTCTCACTTATATTCTATTCTTTTTCAATAATTCTCTTCTTCTCTATTGATGTATGTCCTTCCTTGCTTTCATGCCTACAAACAAGAAGGAAATAATAACTAAGAGATTTCATTGGTCTTCCCTTCTGGATTTCACACAATTCATTTTGTGGCATCCACTGAAAGGAAGTTTGTCGCGAATGCTGTTGATAGGCTTCATGCAAGTCTTGCATCTGTGTGTTCTTTTCTTTCACGATGTCTCTGGAGGCACCAACACGCAACAATGTCCTTTCCTCTCTTTTTTTGCCCATGCAGGAGGCATCGTCCTGAATCCTTCCTTCTATGGCATTGCTGGCCATACCCATACCATGATCCATGAAGTTGGACACAGCCTCGGACTCTACCATGTCTTTAAGGGGGTCTCTGAGATCTTCTCCTGCAGTGACCCTTGCATGGAAACAGAACCATCCTTCGAAACGGGGGATCTTTGCCCCGATACCAACCCTACCCCAACTCACAAAGTCTGTGGCGATCCCCCTGCTAGCAGTAACATGTGTGGGTTCCATAACTTCCAGAATACACCATTCAACAACTTTATGAGCTATGCAGGTAACAGCTCTTTCCTGTTGAGATAATTTGCTGGCTGTAGGCTTTAGACCCAACCTTGGCAACCTTAAGATCTATGAACTTCAGCTCCCAGCATGCCTCATGCTGGCCGGAGGAGTCTGGGAGTTGAAATCTACCCGTCTTAAAATTGCCAAGGTTGGACACCTTGGCTTTAGATAGTGTTGTACAATAGTTGGACTCAAAACTGCATTCAAAAAGCTGGTGAGCTCCATACCAAAACTGTGTTTGATGTAGATACTGTATAAGCCCTGTGGTCCAGACTGGGAGAGATGAAAATAATACCTTGGAAGCGAGAACTGTTGTCATATTATAATGTGGACATTCCCCATAAAGTCTTCAGGAGCACAGCTCAGCTTCAAGCAAGCTTTGTAGAACAACTAAGCAGAGGTCCCCCAACCTTTTGGACACCAGAGACTGGTTCTGTGGAGAGAGGTTTTTCCACGGACCGGAGAGTGTGTGGTTTTGTGTGCTGCCTGCATCCCACGGATGGGGCTTTGCTTGTTTGTGTGGACCTGTTGCTAGCATGCCATGGCCCGGTACTGGGGATTGAGGACCCCTGAACTAAGATACAGCAGTTTAATTTTGGCTGAGTTCAGAAAGCTGCTAGTAGTTTGCAGTAATGGCAAATATCTGTAACTTGGATATAGGTTCGTTCTCTGAGTTTGTGTGTTGGTTTCTGAACATTTTGTGACCAGGCTAGGTAACATCTTCAGCAGAGTTTAGGAGACATAAGTCTCAGTGTTCTTCTGTTTATAAGGGCTTCAGGTATAGGTGTGTCAAGTGAGGGTCTGTGATGGGTCTTGTGAAAGGTCAGGTGTGAGTCATCAGCAAGAAGCTTGTGATGGGTCTGCTAATGGGGAGGTTAAATTAAGTCTGGGTCATTGGGAGGTGAACTGCTAGTGTGGGGAGGAGAGGGGGGGCTTGCCTGGTTGGCTGTGTGGTTAATTTAGATTCTGAGGGGTTTGTAAGCTGGTTGTGGGTCAATGTGTCTGTTGATGGAATTGCTTGTGGAGTGAAGATGTTACCTAACCTGGTAATGAAATGTTTGGAAAGCAACCCACAAACTCGGAGAATGAACCTTTACCCTCAGCTGCTAGTAGTATTTTAGACAGAAAACTGGAAAATCCTGTTTTACTAAAGTCTTAACTCTCTCTCTGTCTCTCTCTCTCTCTCTCCTATTTTTTTGACGGTGTGCGCAACGCCAGATGATGACTGCACCAATTCCTTCACCCCCAACCAGGTTGCCCGTATGCACTGCTACCTAGACCTTGTGTATCAAAGCTGGCAACCAGTTAAGAAGCCGGCCCCCATTGCCATCATGCCTCAGATCGTGGACCGAACCAAAACCTCTGTTACTCTGGAGTGGTTTCCACCAATCGACCAGCACTTCTTTGAAAGGTGAATGGGGGGAACGATGTGTGTCTAGCGGGTGATTTTGGAAGGCAGGATCAGAAAGTTGTCAATGATAGGGGAGGGATGAGTTCTGAACATTGTTGGATGATTGTTCCCTTTCTTTTGTGGGGTGTACCTTGGATTAAGGAGCAGGGCCTACCCATCTGAGTACCATAGAAGAACATTCACAGAAGCAAGGAAGAGTAGAACAAAATTAAGTTCAGAAAGGGAAGGGGGGGCTGAAGAATTATCCCAGAAACAAAGGGGAATAGATGTTGTGCATCTTAGCTGTTTGGCCACATAGCAAATATTGAAAATAATTAGGTTCTGTTGGAGAGAGGTTGGCCAAGCCTGGGGGAGGAGTCAAGCAGGGAATTAGTCTGGAATCTTTACATGGGCACAAGAGGGCAAGGTCTGATCCGCTTGAATGTTGTTGAACCTTATATAGTCTAGTCCAAGTGTAGACAATCAGTCTGGGAAGATTAATATTAATATGAGGTGTGAACAGTTAGATCCACACAGGAAGAGTTCAACAGCATTCAAGACCTTACCCTCTTGTGACTACATATGGATTCCAGACTAATTCCCCACTTAACTCCTTCCCCAGACTCAGCCACTCTCCGACAGGTTGATACCCAACATGGTTCGATAATATTTTGACCAGTTCAAATGCCAGGTTTCCACAGCACCCAATTCAATGAGTTTACGAACTCCTGTGAATTAGCGTAGGGGACGGAGCAGCAACAAAATTCAAGCTCAGCCAGCTCTTTGTCTAGAAAAGCCGCTTGATTGTGAGTCACAAGTAAATAAAGCAGTCGAGACATCCCTCACCTACACTGGAGGTTTCATTTCCAGCTTCTCCTTTTCCATGGGCCTCCCGTTCAGACCCAGCGCCATCTTCCATCCTGCCTTTTCCCCGAAGGATCGATGGAGGCCACGCAATGTGCATTCAATTTAAGTTTCGTGAGGTGGTGACTGGACATGAAATAAATTCAATCTGTCTATTAAGAGGCACGCTGATCGAAGGCTAATTGTTGTGTAATGAAAGACACGAGCCCTGAGGTCACTCTTCAGCCTCCCTCGGTCTGTTTTTATTAAGCCACGGCCAACGGATACTTAAATGACATCCAGTTGCCAGCCAGTTTGATCTAAGGTTTCATAACAAAAACCTTAAATCAACACCCCTTCCATGGGGAGGGTTTGTGTTTTGTCGAGCAGGTATGACCCTGGGGGATATCAAAGGAACATTGTCCTTCAATGATATCATCATTTTCTAAGCCCCCTCCCCAAATCTTGGATAAATAAATCTTGCAATGACTTTTTCCCTCTGAAGACGGAAGGGAGAGAATGGCTCAAAATCTTAATTTTGAACGATGACCTGCCCTTTTTGTAAGCACTTGCAAATTTAGCGTTCATCTCAGATGGCCATTAATACACATTGAAAAATTCGGAACCCCAACCTTAGATGGTTACTGGGGTGCTAATTGTCCTAAGGAATTTTCACCCTATAGATTACAATGCAGATGGATCTCATCTGCCACTTCGGATACGTATAGCTGATTGAAATTGACCATTTACTACCTTTAATTTCCCCAATATTTCAGACCAGCTTTGGGATGGGAAAATTTGTGTTGTCACAAATGAAAGCGAGTCTACGTGTCCCGGGATAATGTTGCAGGATCCAATCTGGGTCAGTCACTGGGACCAGAAGATTTCGCCTTCTGAGCTTTTGGACTCATGCTGGAGCCCATCCTTAGGGAACTTCTCTCTACCAGAATGTCCATCTGTCCATCCCTCCATCCATCCCTCTATCCATCAATCCTTTCATCTGTCTCTGTCTACCTACCTACCTACCTACCCACCCACCCACCTATCTGCCCTCCCATCCATCCATCCATTCATCCATCCATCCCTCTATACATCCATCTTCTTTCCCTTTATCCATCCATCCATCCATCTGTCCATCCATCCGTCTGTCTGTCTATCTACATACCTATCTACCCATCCACCCATCTACCCATCCAACACACCCTCTCTCTCTCTCTCTTATTCTCTCTCTCTCTCTCTCTCTCTCTCTCTCTCTCTCTCTCTCTCTCTCTCTCTCGTTCCATTGGTTAATTGTTCCCACTGTTAGGAAGGAGAAACTTCCTAACAGTGAGGACAATTAACCTGTGGAACAGCTTCCCTTCAGAAGTTGTGGGTGGTCCAACAATGGAGGTTTTCAAGAAGAGACTGGACAGCCACTTGTCTCCAATTGTATAGGGTCTCCTGCCTGAGCAGGGGGTTGGACTAGAAGACCTCCAAGGTCCCTTCCAGCTCTATTTTGATGGATTGATTTGAAAGTGTTGTAAGTAAAACTCGAGGGAGATATATGGGAAAGGAGCCCCCAGATGCCAACGAACCAGTTTTTCCATCACATCACAAGAAGTGAGCTAATCCACACAAGCCTCTAAAGAGGACCGGGGTCTAAAATTAGCTAATTGCATCATCTAAATCAAGCCACTAATAAATGCTTTTATTTAGAAGCAAAGGCTAATGCTGCTCTTTAGGCTTGGGAAGATGCACCCTCTGCCTTTTGCAACAACGGGTGTTTTTGTTAGCTTCGAATGCATAAGAAAAGAAACTAGGAAGCATGGAAGAATGTGGGTTGGATCAGGGAGGAAAAAGTCTGCTCATTTCTTAACTGCATCAAAGCCCGCTTTTTAATCTTGTTATCCCCACACCAGGTATTTTACAGCAGTGTTATATTCCGTCTGGAATCAGGGTGAGGCAGTTGGGTAAGGTGGTTTGAGCATTCAGAATGACAGAATAACAGAGTGGGAAGGGTCCTTGGAGGTCTTCTAGTCCAACCCCCTGCTCAGGCAGTAAACTCTATTCCATCTCAGACAAATGATTGCCCAGTCTCTTCTTAAAAACTCCAGTGTTGGAGCACTCACAACTTCTGGAGGCAGGTTGTTCCACTGGTTAATTGTTCTCATTGCCAGGAAATTCCTCCTTAATTCCAAGTTGTTTCTCTCCTTGCTTAGTTTCCATCCTTTGCTTCTTCTCCTGCCTTCAGGCGCTTTGGAGAATAGGTGGACCCCCTCCTCTTCTTTGTGGCTGATAGTGGAAGACTTTGCTTTCATGTCACCCCTAGTCCTTCAATCAACAGTCCCCCCTGGAGATTTAAAACTGCAACAGCAACAACGTGGGGTGCATCAGCCCAACATGCTTTCCAACAAGGCAGCGGCATTCATATTTATCTCCTCTTGATCCCTCTCTTCTTCTCCTTCCTTCTTTCAAGAAAATAGCTTGCATATTACAGAATTTCTGATTCCATGAGAGGGTCGGGCAAGAGGCTTTAATTTTTCAATCCTGATTTCCATCTCTCTATGGGAGAGGGAGATGGAAACCTGAGCAGCAAAAGAAATGTTTTGTCTCTGAAGCTGATTATCAGCAAGATGGGCCCGGACTTAGAAGGTGATTCATTGAACCACCCCAAATCCATTCTTCACCCAGGAATGTTTTTTTTTTTGTTGTTGTTGTACTTACACGGCTGAGAAATTGGTTTGTTGCCTTTAGTCATAGTCCATGTGGAGTATAATTCAACCTCCATAGACTTGCCAGGAAATTTGGGGAGGGGGGAGGCGTGTTGGTGACTGGGACCCAAGAAGAAGACGAAGTCTTAACTAAAAGATTAAATCCCCCAAGAGGCAGACCCAGCTAGAGATGGGGTTCATTGTAATAACATTGGTGAGGTTGAGGTTAGCATACTGTGTGAAAAGTGGACCAAGGATTGTAGCTTATTGTACAGTATGCCAAATCTCAATAAATCATAATTAAATAAACCATGGAAACACCAAGATGGACAGAAGGAAGGAAGAAAGGAAGGAAGGGAGGGAGGGAAGGAAGGGAGAAAGGAAGGAAGGAAGGAAGGAAGGAAGGAAGGAAGGAAGGAAGGAAGGAAGGAAGGAAAGAAGAGGGAAGAAGGAAGGGAGGGAAGAAGGAGGGAGGGAGGAGAAAGGAAGAGAGGGAGAGAGGAAGGAAGGAAGAAAGAAAGAAAGAGAAGGAAGGAAGGGAGGGAGGAGAGAAGGTGAGAGGAATGAAGAAGGGGCGGGAGGCAGGAAGGAAGGAAAGAAGGAGAAAAGGAAGGGAGGGAAGAAGGAGGGAAGAGAGAGGAAGAGAGGAAGGAGAGGAAGGGAGAGAGGGAGGAAGGAAGGAGGGGGAAGAAGGAAGGAAGGAAGGAAAAAAGGAAGGAAAAAAGGAAAAAAGGATGGGAGAGGGAGAGAGGAATGAATGAATGAATGAATGAATGAATGAATGAATGAATGAATGAATCTTCTTTTCAACTGTTACTAAGTTGGAGCATTTCCTCTTCTTTCTTCCTGGCCACCTAGAGAAGTGGGATCCTCGTGTGAGCTCTGTGGGGAAGGACATGTTTTGGTACAATACGCTTCCAGTGCCTCTTCGCCCATGCCCTGTGATCCATCAGGCCACTGGAGCCCCCGAGGAGCTGAAGGTCAGCCTCAAGTTACTTACACACCGGACCAGGGTGGGACGGAGAAAGGGAGGCAAGTGTGGGCTTTGCAAAGGCGCTTAACGCACAGGCTAACAGCTCCTGCAGATAAAGGTTGGAAGCCTCCTCAGACAGCATGATTAATACCTAAGAAGGATGACGAATTTTGGGGAAAGAAAGCAAACAAAGAAGGCAATCAAGGGGAAAAGCAGTGAAGGATGAGTAACAAATTTATAATTAAGTATGCAGCCCGTTTTTTTTCGCCTCCTCGGAGGTCTTAGTAATCAAGACCTGCCTTTTTTAAAAAAAATAAAAAAATAAGAAATAGGAGGATATTTGCTCATTCGGTTTCTGCTGAAGGGGTGCAAAAACCAGCTCCTCTTTCTCCTTACTCAACCTTGCATTGTTTGCAACTGAGATAGTCCACTGCTGCTCTTCTGGCTTGTATAATTCTTCTGGCATCTGTTTCATTTTTCCCTCTGTTTTTATCAGACCGAGTTGCCATCCTTGTGACCTTGTCCAGCTTTAAAAAAAAAAAATCTCTGTGCTTGTGTTTTGTTTTTTCCTTGAGTTTTGGAGCTTGTGGGGCAAAATTGTTGAGAAAAAGGAGGGTAGGTTAACCGGGTCTGACAGAGTAATGCCTTGGACTTCAGAGGGTCAAATATACTTTTCTGCCCGTTTTCTATAACACCCCTGAAAATAAGAATACAAAATAGAGTGGAAGGCACCTTGGAGGTCTTCTAGTCCAACCCCCTGCTCAAAGCAGGAGACCCTAAACTATTTCAGAGAAATGGCTGTCCCATTTCTTCTTGAAAGACCCCTGCCCTAATCCATCAGGGGATTTAGTGTGTTTTTACAATGGCTTCCCTCACAAGGAAAAACATTGCAAGCATAAAAGCCTTTAGTTTAGAGCAGAGGTCTTCAAATTTGGCCCTTTTATGACTTGTGGACTTCAACTCCCAGACTTCCTCAGCCAGTCTCCATTTTGTTAGATTTAAGACAGGGGTCTTCAAACTCAGCCCTTTTATGACTTGTGGACTTCAGCTCCCAGAATTCCTCAGCCAGCTTCCATTTTGTTTATTAGATTTAAGACAGGGGTCTTCAAACTTGGCCCTTTTATGACTTGTGGACTTCAACTCTCAGAATTCCTCAGCCAGCTTCCATTTTGTTTATTAGATTTAAGACAGGAGTCTTCAAACTTGGCCCTTTTATGACTTGTGGACTTCAACTCTCAGAATTCCTCAGCCAGCGTGCCTGGCTGAGGAATTCTGGGAGTTGAAGTCCACAAGTCTTGAAGTTGCCAAGGCTGAAGACCCCCATCCTAGAAAATGAAGGTAGTTTACATTCATTTAGATGGATTGTTGGAGCAAGGTCCTAGAGAATCTTGGGCATTCCGAGTTTGGGTAGGTTGAATGCAAGTTTGATTCCATTCTACCTTTTTCTTCTCTTGTATTCAAGGGCACCCAGATGTGGAACAGCCATGTAAACCTGATGTAAGAACATGGACTCCCAATTCAGCGGTCATCAAGCAAACAGTCCCACCAGCTTGCCCTGAACCTCAAGGATGCTACCTTCAGCTTCAGTTCCAATCTCCGGTCATCCCAGAATCTCTGACCATCTGGGTGACTTATGTTTCCCCTGAGTGGGACTCCAAAGAAGCCATAAACGACATCAAACTGTTGATGGTCGGAGGAGAAAACATCTCACTTGGGCCTCAGAACTTCTTCTGCGACATCCCCATGACCATCAGACTGGATACGGAGAAGATGAAGGAGGAGGTCCGAGGCATACAGATTTACACCTTGGATGAACAACTGGAGATCGACGCTGCTATGATCACTTCGGTCCCACAGAGCTCACAGTGTAAAAAATGCCGGCCCATCCAGTACAAAGTCTCTCGGGACCCTCCATTTCCAGAAGGTCCTTCGTTTCTCATCTTGGACCTCAGTCGGAGATTTCTGGACACGTAAGTACCGTAAGACAAAAAGGAACTGCCAAAAGAATTTGATCACATGGGATGGAATGGAATAAAGAATGGAATAGCAAAATGCTCCTTTCATCCTCATCCCCTAACCAGGTTAAAAGATGGCGGAGTTGTTTATCTACTCAACCAGCATCAATGATTGGTCTCCTTCTCCCCCTTCTCCTTCTCCTCCTCCTCCTCCTCCTCTCTGCAAACCCCACTCCCTTCTAGCACTGATAATGTCCCCTAGTAGGATAAAGAAACATCTCCAAAAAAGCAACCAAGCTCAGAGAGCACCAAGGGCCTCACAGTTCTCCTTCTCCTTCTCCTTCTCCTTCTCCTTCTCCTTCTCCTTCTCCTTCTCCTTCTCCTTCTCCTTCTCCTTCTCCTTCTTCTTCTTCTTCTTCTTCTTCTTCTTCTTCTTCTTCTTCTTCTTCTTCTTCTTCTCCTCCTCCTCCTCCTCCTCCTCCTCCTCCTCCTCCCCTCCTCCTCCTCCTCCTCCTCCTCCTCCTCCTCCTCCTCCTTCTTCTTCGTCTTGCTGTACCATTTCAGCTGCTTGAAGACTATCAGTCAAAGAACAGAATTTGTTTAGATGGGGATTTATCTCAGATGTTGGCTTGTTGGCATCTTTATTTGCAAGCTTATTCCTTGGAGTGGCTCGTGCTGTGTCTTCCCCCAAGAAATGCACTAAAATGAGTCACCCCAGAGATTTAATTTGGACAGCAGGGGTAGCAATCGCCATAAGAAATAAACAACGATGGCTTAGCCTAGTCCTCTTTTTACGACTGCTCATCTGTGGGGTGGGCAAAAATCTTAGGACTGGATGTTCCAATGCCATGGGGAAATCAATTAAATTGGAAAAGGAAGAACCAGGAAGTTGGGGATTTAATCTTTCTGCTCCACCATTTCTGCCATAAATGCTAGCTACTGTATGAATGATAACCTTGGGGTCCTCAACTTACAACAGTTGACTTGCTGATTGTTTGAAGTTACAACGGCACTGGCAAAAGTGACTTACACCCATTTTCCACACTTATGACCGTTGCGGCATTCCCCAGGGTCATGTGATGCCTGACAACTGACTCACATTTATGACAGTTGCGTTGTCCCGGGGGTGTCACGTGATCCCGTTTTGCGACCTTCTGTCATAATGAGGAAGCCGGATTCACTTCACAACTGTGTCACTAACTTCACAACGGCAGTGCTTGACTGAACAATTGTGGCCAGCAAGGTTGTAAAATTGGGCCACACTTTCACTTGGCAAGTGTGATGTTGGACTTCATTGTGGTTGTGCATCAAGGACTACTGTAGGTTATAGGGACTTGCTTAGCGCGTTGTGTAGATCGAGCAATTCTGTGCTTTATTTATTTGGGCATGGTGTGTTATTTGAGGACAGACGTTGTCCTTTGTCTAACTGAATTGTGCATGCTGTGTGAAGCCTTTATTTTTTTTCTCCTTTAAAGAAAACCTAACACAACCTATGCCTTTTTTGTTGAAAGGAAGGGGTGGGACCCGTAGCTTCCAAGGTACAATGTCTATTTTCCTTTTCGTATCTTATGTCAGAAGAATAAATTCAATTATGTGTGGATTATGCCAATGGGTGTTTTCCCTTATGTGTTGAAGTACATCAGTGTTTGATTGGTTTCAATGGGTCTGTGTTCTGGTTCTTGGCCAAAACAAGACTTACAATGGCTTGACAAAATATAGGGCAATCCTCCTCTTCCTCCTCCTCCTCCTCCTCCTCCCCCTCCTCCTCTTCCTTCTCATTGTCTATATTCTCCTTCTTCTCCTTTCCCTTCTCCTTCTCTTTTCCTCATTCTATCATCTTCTCCTCCTCTTCCTCCTCCTCATTGTCTGTCATCTCCTGCTTCTCTTCTTCATTCTCTATCTTCTCCTCCTTCTTCTCCTTCTCTTTTCCTCATTGTCTATCTCCTCCTCCTCATTGTCTATCTACTCTTCTTTCTCCTTCTCCTCTTTTCACCATTGTTTGTCATCTCCTTCTTCTACTCTTCTTTATCTATCTTCTCCTCCTTCTCTTTTCCTCATTGTCTATCTCCTCTTCCTCTTCTCTTTCTTCTTCTCTTTCTCCTTCTCTTTTCCTCATTCTGTCATCTTCTCGTCCTTCTCGTTGTCTATCTTCTCCTCTTTCTCCTTTTCCTTCTCCTTCTCTTTTTGTCATTGTCAATTATCTCCTCCTCCTTCTCCTCATCATTGTCTATCTTCTCCTCCTTCTCCTCCTTTTCTTTTTCTCATTGTCTATCTCCTCCTCCTCCTCCTCACCTATCTTCTCCTCTTTCTCCTTCTCTTTTTATCATTGTCTATCATCTCCTTCTCCTCCTCCCCCTCCTCCCTTTTTCTTCCAAAGTTAAAAGATTGGGGTCAAAAATATATTGTGTGCGTGTGTGTACGGTATGTGTCTAACAATATATATTGTTACGCCCTTCCTCGCAGCCTTTTATTTCACCCTAGCGTTCCATATTTAGATGTTGGAGTAAATTCTGAAACACCGCAAAATCTCCCAGGCGTAAACAAATGGCATTTTCTCCATTTGATGGAGGGAAAAAGGCAAGGCTGGACGTGTGCATTATTACTCAACCACGTTAAAAATAATTTCCTTTCTAAACTTGTGCACCATTCCCCCCCCCCCCTTCTCACCCTTCTTCTCTTGCTGGTTTTGGCCAGAGCTGCTTCGTCCCTTCATCCAAAATATGGCTTGTCCATCCCTGGGTCTTTCTTTCTTTTTTTCTTTTTTCCTTGAGCAGACAGCGCCAAGCTTGATCTACTGCTTCTCTGCGGCTTAGTTGGTGAGGCCAGTTGCAAACTGGATGATAACAGAGAAGGGGTTCTTTCTCTTTCCCCCCCCACCCCTTATTTTTAAAATGTGGGGAATGGGCCAAGAGAAATAAGTCCCGTTTTGTTTTTGTTTTTCTTTAACTGTCGCTTGAAATGCAAGCAGCTTCGTCCTGACTCCTCCTGGGAATCTAAAGCAGATGAAATTGACCCAGCTTCTCTCCTTAAAGAGGCCCCAAAGTTGAGAGTACCTAAACAGTTCACATGTGTGTGTAAAACTCTCTCTTGAGCAAAATAATAATAGTAGTAGTAATAGTAATAATAATAATAATAATAATTTTAAAAGGCTCTCTATTTGCTGTATTAAGAAACCGACTTGAAACGTCGAAGGAGAAATTTGCTGGGTTTTCTTTCTCTTACCAATAAAAGGGAATATTTGTGGTTCACGCTTGAAATGAGGGGGTCCTGAGTGCGCTCTGAGCTTGGTGGTTCTCTTGCAGACGTTGCATGACCCAACTAGGTAACATAATCAGTGCTAGAAGGGAGAGGGGATTGTGGGGAGGAGGAGAGGACTGTGGGGTCCTGAGTGCGCTCTGAGCTGGGTGGTTCTCTTGCAGACATTTCATGACCCAACTAGGTAACATCATCAGTGCTAGAAGGGAGTGGGGTTTGGTGTGGGTTTGTAGAGTGGAGGGAGGAGCAGGAGCAGCAGGAGGATAATGACTGTGGGGTCCTGGGTGCTCTCTGAGCTTGATGGTTTTCTTACATACGTTTCATTACCCAGCTAGGTAACATCATCAGTGCTAGAAGAGTGAGAGGTTTGGCGTGGGTTTGTAGAGTGAAAGGAGGAGGAGGAGGAGGAGGAGGAGGAGGAGGAGGAGGAGGAGAATGAATGTGGTGTCCTTGGTGCTCTCTGAGCTTGGCGGTTTTCTTGCAGACGTTTCAACAGCGTTGGAAAGTCCACCTTAGTCCTTTTCTTCACTGGACGAGATGGGCTTCGTGAACTTTGCCTTGCAGTGCCCACAGGGGTGTCCTTTGCGGTCTAGCACAAAGAGTTTGTCCAACATTGGACATTCAGTCTGGGACAAATACCCACAAGTGAATCTGAGGATGGGCTGGGGGGGGGGCAGATTAATTACATAAGAGGAGGATAACTTGGGGACATGGTGAGCGATTCGAGAGGAAGGACAGTTGGTAGGAATGTTCCTTTGAGAGGACAGATTAGATCATCCCCTTGAGGGACTTTCTTTGAATTATTTGTTAGCTTCGGGTCCCCTTTGGGGAGAAGGACATTCTGTTCCGTTATCTCTGGTAAAGGACACCAGCTCGATGATTCACATTGACCTTCCTCTGGCTGGAAAGAGCCATCTGGTTGAATGGAGCCTCTTTATCCATTTTTTGTGGCGCATCACTTAAAATGTTCTCAAGGATTCTTCCCTCTGCCCTGCCACCTTCCCCTCTTTCTCCGTTGAAATGGTAATCTGCAGGATTCAGTATTTAAAACAATGCTGCTGTTGCAGCAGCAGCACCGTAATTGAATAGCTACTAACTTCGGACATCATTATCTTCTTTAAGATAATGCATATAATTATTAGACAGTTTCCTTGTCCTTGTCCTTGTCTTTATCCTTCCCTTCCCTCCCCTCCCCTTTCTCCTTTCCTTTCCTTTCCTTTCCTTCCCTCTCCTTTCCTTCACTAGATTTCCTTTCCTTTCCTTCCCTTCCCTTCCCTCACCTTTCTCCTTTCCTTTCCTTTCCTTTCCCATGCCTTCCCTTCCCTTCTTTCTTTCCCCTTTCCTCTTCTCTTCTCTTCTCTTCTCTTCTCTTCTCTTCTCTTCTCTTCTCTTCTCTTCTCTTCTCTTCTCTTCTCTTCTCTTCCCTTCCCTTCCCTTCCCTTCCCATCCCATCCCATCCCATCCCTTCCATTTTCTTTCCTCCAGAAACTTATTACTTCATGCTGCATATCTTCTTTTACACGAAGAAGATGAAGCACAGATATTGTGACTTAACTGTAAAATGTAAGCATCCAGCAGCCGGGCAATAGTCATTTAAAATTAGACACAAAGGCTTACAACAGGTTGTCTTAAGTGCATTTCCATTGATAATCCAAACCCTTTCCTTCCCTTCCTAACCAGAAATCAGGTGGGTGGGAGGTCAACTTTCCACCGATACAAATGAATGATAATCATAGCATCAATAGCCATAGTAGTTACACTAATAATAGTTTTGCTATTACCAGTGATGTGCTTTCTCTACCACCGTTCTAAGGTATGGGGATATTTTGATTGTGTTCTGTAAATCCCCCTCTCTCTCTCTCTCTCTCTCTCTCTCTCTCTCTCTCTCTATCTCTCTCTATCTCTCTCTATCTCTCTCTCTTTCTCTCTCCTAGTATTTGGGAAGATGGCAAAAACATCCCTCTTTGCCAAAGTTTCTCATTATTTTAATGATTGCTTTTAATCTGGGTAGTGATTTGAAATGGTTCATGCTTATTGTTGTAAATCGCCTGTATTCTTGGAATAAGCAAAAGGGTGGGTGTACACTTGGTTGCTGCAAGCTTTAATACTTAAATAAAGAAAGAGAGCTTTGGATTCAGAATCCCCCTTTAAAAATCTAAACGGGACAATTCTTCCAAAAGAAAAGTCCCAAATATTAGAATAGTGCAACCCCTCCTGTCCCCCACCCCCAGATGATAAAATGAATTAGTACAGCCCCACTCCTGGAAATAATACAAATCTTATTAAGGTAAGAGAGGAATAAATTAGTTAGTGGCTTACGTTCTCCTCTCTTCCGCGAATCGAACAACGACCAAAACCTTGCAGCTTTAGACAATGCAACCCTTTCATTGGAAATAATCAAAACAACCCAGTACCGTTCAAAAAGCCACACTTTTATGGAGAGGACGATTTGGCTAATTTTTGCACCACCCCGGCAATCTGGGTTTCATTTTGGAGACGGCCATTCTCCTTCGCCCCAAGTTGATGTGGGAAGAGGCGGGGGGGGGGGAAGAGGAAAGGACTGTTTCCTTGACTTAAATCCCTTTCTCTTAGACAACCTTTAAATGTCACTGCTTGCAAAACACTGGCGGGAGGCTCGGGATAATTGGAAGGACCCCCCTCAGGAATTGTGGTTTGGAGTGACTTTCAACAGGCTTTTGCCTCAAGTTGGAGAGCCTGCTGGTGAGGACCAGGGCTCCTCTCCATTCCTTCTCTCCCAAGAGACGTGAGCAATTGTGCCACACAACGGTATGGAAGTCCACGCTGGATACGAAGTCTGTTTGTCTCCTCTAGGTGCTGCTTTCTGTCAGGTCGGCGGTCATATTGATCTGAGAATTAAATACACACCGATAGAAGAGAATATTTCTAGGTCTGGACTGAACCGTGGGGTCCTCGGTGCTCTCTGAGCTGGGTGGTTTTCTGACAGACGTTTCATTCCCCAACTAGGTAACATCATCATTGCTAGAAGGGAGGGCTAGAACCCCTCTCCCTTCTAGTACTGATGATGTTACCCAGTTGGGGAATGAAACATCCGTAAGAAAACAACCCAGCTCAGAGAGCACCAAGGACCTCACAGTTCTCCTCCTCCTCCTCCTCCTCCTCCTCCTCCTCCTCCTCCTCCTCCTCCTCCTCCTCCTCCTCCTCCTCTTCTCTGCAAACCCCACTCCCTTCTAGCACTGACAATCTCCCCTAGTTGGATAAATAAACATCTGCAGAAACACAACCAATCTCAGAGAGCACCAAGAGCCTCACAGTTCTCCTTCTCCTTCTTCTCCTCCTTCCCTTTCTTCTTCCTCTTCTTCTTCTTCTTCTTCTTCTTCTTCTTCTTCTTCTTCTTCTTCTTCTTCTTCTTCTTCTTCTTCCTCCTCCTCCTCCTCCTCCACCTCCTCCTCCTCCTCCTCTTCTTCTTCTTCTTCTTCTTCTTCTTTCTTCTCCTCCTCCTCCTCACACCTCCTTCCTCTTCTCCTCATCCTCCTCCTCCTCCTCCTCCTCCTCTCTCCTCCTCCTTCTTCTTCTTCTTCTTCTTCTTCCTCCTCCTCCTCCTCCACCACCTCCCTTCCTCTTCCTCCTCCTCTCCTCCTCTCCTCCTCCTCCTCCTCCCTCCTCTCCTCCCTCCTCCTCCTCCTCCCTCCTCTCTTCTTCTTCTTCTTCTTCTTCTTCTTCTTCTTCTTCTTCTTCTTCTTCTTCTTCTTCTTCTTCTTCTTCTTTCTCCTCCTCCTCCTCCTCCTCCTCCTCCTCCTCCTCCTCCTCCTCCTCCTCCTCCTCCACTCCATTCTAGCACTGACAATGTCCCCTAGTTGGCTAAAGACACATCTGCAAGCCCCAAAGATCCCAATGAATAAATAAACACAGTGTTGCTACATCTTGCAAAAAATGGTTTTCCAAGGAAGTGGACATCATGCCCAGGTTCCATCTGACTTTTCTTTATTTTTCTTTTTTCTTTTCCTTCACTTGCAGCGAGCTGAAGAACGGCACGACGTACCATTATTGGGTTTCTGTTCTTTCTGAGCAAAAAGAAAGCGAACTGTCTCCCACCTTGTCCTACACGCACGGAAAAGGCTACTGCGGTGATGGGATTGTCCAGGAGTAAGTACAAACTGTTTTTTTTTTTTCTTGCCTCGCATTGCTAAAGTTTCGGGCTTCTGTGCATGCCAAGGATCTGTTCAAATGCGGTATTTTCCCAAAATAAAATCCTGATGTTTTCAGGAAGAAAGTTTCAGCCCCCTCCCCAAATATATATCTCACATGAAAATGACTGTATGACTGTGGGCTCCTTGGCCCTCTCTGAGCTCCGAGACCATTAAGAACCCTCAAATTCAACCCAGAGATACAAATATTCTCTTCCATTGTTTGCACGATTATTTTTGCTTTTGGATGGATGGCTTTTTCGTAGAAATGGCAGTGGATCTGGCTTATTGAATGCTGTGTTCAAAATTAGGCAGTTCTTGTAATTTTTCAGCTGGGGCAGAGGGGCCAGGGGAGCAGATAATGCATTATGTTTTTGTTAGTTGTGAAGTCATGTCCGACCCATCGCGACCCCGTGGACCATGTTCCTCCAGGCCTTCCTATCCTCTATCATCTTCTGAAGTCCATTTAAGCTCATACCTACTGCTTCAATGACTCCATCCAGCCACCTCATTCTCTGTCGTCCCTTTCTTCTCTTGCCCTCCATCTTTCCCAGCATTAGGTTCTTCTCCAGTGAGTCCTTCCTTCTCATTAGGTGGCCAAAGTATTTGAGTTTCCACTTCAGGATCTGGCCTTCTCAAGAACAGTCGGGGTTGATCTCCTCTAGGACTGACCGGTTGGATCGCCTTGCAGTCCAGGGGACTTGCAGGAGTCTTCTCCAGCACCATAGTTCAAAGGCCTCCATTCTTTGGCGCTCAGCCTTTCGTATGGTCCAGCTTTCACAGCCATACATTGCAACTGGGAAAACCACGGCCTGGACTATACGCACTTTTATTGGCAGGGTGATGTCTCTGCTTTTGAGTATGCTGTCTAGATTTGCCATTATAGGGAAATTAGTGATGTCCTAAAAATAAAGAAGGGGCAGTGGTTGCTTTTCACAGGGGGGATTTTGTCATTGTCATTATTTTCTTTTCTTTTCTTATTTATTTAAAGTTAAGGAGGGATGCGTCTGTCAAAAAGCGTGATGCTCGTAAGGTCTAGCAAAAATCTTTCTTTCTTTTTTTGGCCCACCAACTCCTATGGCATCTGTTGAAACAGAATTTGTTTTCCAAATGTATTTCCTACCCGGAACAAAACAAACAAACAAAGGAAAATTCTGGCATTTTGTGGACGGCTTAGCCAGCTCAATGGAAACCCTAATGGCTTTGGCTAAGGTTGTTTAACCCTGGTCAGACGGTCTGTGGTTTACCTTAGTGTGTGTAAACCCAGCGTGGTTGGTGGGGGTATGATTCAGTGTGATGTAGAGGCAAAAAGAAAAAAGAGCTTGTTGAGTAATAGAACTAGGCATGGTGTAATGGAACAGAATAACAAAGTTGGGGGGACCTTGGAGGTCTTCTAGTCCAACCCCCTGCTCAAGCAGGAGACCTTATACCCTTTCAGACAAATCTCAGTTGTCCAATATCTTCTTTAAAAAATGATGAAGCACCCACAACCTCTGGTGGAAAGCTGTTCCAGTTGTTCATTTATCTGAGATTATAGAATTACAGAATAACGGTTGGAAGAGACCTTGGAGATCTTCTAGTCCAATCCCCTGCTCAAACAGGAGACCCTAGACCAGTGTTTCTCAACCTTGACAATTTTAAGCCAGCAATGCTGGCTATGGAATTCTGGGAGTTGAAGTCCACATGCCTTAAAATTGTCAAAGTTGAGAAACACTGCCCTAGACCATATCTATCTATCTATCTATCTATCTATCTATCTATCTATCTATATATCTATCTCTGTTTATCTGTCTGTCTATCTATCTATCTATCTATCTATCTATCTATCTATCTATCTATCTATCTATCTATCAGAATAGAGCTGGAAGGGACCTTGGAGATCTTCTAGTCCAACCCCTGTGTACCATTTCAGACAAGCGGCTGTCTAATCTCTTCTTAAAAACCTCCAGTGTTGGAGTACCCACAACTTCTGGAGGCAAGTTATTCCACGGATTAATTGTTCTCACTTTCAGGAAATTCCTGTTTAATTCTGGGTTGGTTCTCTCCTTGGTTAGTTTCCATCCATTCCTTCTCGTCCTGCCTTCTGGTGCTTTGGAGAATAGCTTGACTCCCTCTTCTTTGGGGCAGCCCCTGAGATACTGGAAGGCTGCTATCATATCATCCTTAGTCCTTCTTTTCATTAAACTAGACATACCCAATTCCAGCAACCGTTCTTTAAAAGTTTTAGCCTCCAGTCCCCTGATCATCTTGGTTTCTCTTCTCTGCAGTTTTTTTTTTCTAGAGTTCCTACCTCTTTTTATTACAAAATGAGATGAACAAGTCATTCACTCTCTTCCTCAATAGTCTGCAGCTTCCCCCTGCTCCACCATGCTTTCCTTTCCTAAGAAGAAAGGAATTTTTCCCCCCATCAAATATTTTTGGATTGGAAAGTGGTGGTCACGCAAGGAGGCTGCCGCCGACAGTAAGGGCTATACGGGAAAACCGCTAAAAATCAATTTTAAAAAATGTGATTGAGAACAAGGGACAAAAATAATATTCAGAAATAGTAAACCCACACTGGAAAACCAAACTCCTCTTTGGGGGACACAGAGAATCTATTCAGAATCTACCAGGCGGGCTCTAGCATTGCGCAATTCAACACACATGTCTCCTGTTGTTTGAATGTGTGCAAAGCCTTGCGTGCGTGCCTTCACATCAGCGTTGACTTCTGGAGACTGCCAGGACCAACCTCTGCAGTTTTCTTAGCAAGCTTTTTCAGAAGTGATATTTTTTTTCCCCACCCCCTTGACTTCTGCTTCCTAAGACTGAGAAAGAAAGAGAAATTGACCCAAAGTCACCCAGTTAATTCTCCTGGTTTCTGGTCTGGGGCCTTAACTGTTTACCCCAAACTGGCTGACCTTCAATCAACATTCGTCGTATGTTGTTACTTCCATGCAAATCCCCATAATTGTTTTATGATGTTTCATCTCACTCTGAGAGACTTTTTTTTTTTTTTTTTTGTCTTACCAGAAATATTCTAGAGATTAAATATGGGAAGGCTGTAACCATCCCTTGCCTTCCTAAGAAACAAAACAAAACAAAACGGAGTCCCAAATTCGTTCGCGCTATCAGGAAACGAGATGCTTCACAAGGATTTGTGGCCACTGAAGTTTGAATTTCAGTTGTCTTTCAGATTGGCTCTGAAGATCTGCCTAAGTGAGGAGAGGTCCTCTCTCCAGGAGATGAGTCATGATGAGGGGTAACTCTGCCATCTCATCCTTGGCCAACCAGCTAAAGTCCCTGCTTTAATATTTGTTAAACCGATGGGAAATGTTTGTTTAGCATGTATTGGTACCCTATTTAACCAGTCTTTCTGATGGAGCTTACAGGAGTTTTTATCTAGTCCAAAACATATTTAAAATTTCCTCCCTCCCTTCCTCTCTCTTTCATCCCTCCCTATCTTTCCATCCCTTCCTTCCTTCCTTCCTTCCTTCCTTCCTTCCTTCCTTCCTTCCTTCCTTCCTTTCTTCCTTCCTCCCTCTTTCATCCCTCCATATCTTTTTCCTCCCTCCCTCCCTCTGAATCCTTCCCATTCTCCCTCCCTCTAAATCCTCCCTCCCTCCCTCCCTCCCCATCTCTTCCTTCCTTCCTTCCCTCCTTCCTTCCTTCTTTCTTTCCTTCTTTCCTCCATCCCTCCCTCCCTCCTACCCTTCCTCCCTCCCTCCTACCCTTTCTTTCTCCCTTCCTCCCTCCCTCCCTCCCCCCTTCCTTCCTTCCTTCCCTCCCTCCCTCCCTTCCTATTCTCTTTTCGGTGCATCTTATAGAAAAGCAAAAATAAAAAATAAGCAAGCAAGAAATTGGCTTAACCTCTTAAGACATTAAGGTCTCCTCTCCAGATCCTCCCACCCTTGAAAATTTATTTTAATAATCTGCTTGTTCTAAACGGTTGTTTCTGTTGGCAGGGACCTTGGGGAAGAGTGTGACGACATGAACAAAGTGAATCGTGACGGCTGCTCTCTCTTTTGCCACCGGGAGTTATCGTTCAACTGCGTAGGTAAGTTTGGCTGGGGTGCCTTTGCCCTCCGTGAATACCACGCGGCAGATTGTGGGGAGGATGGAACGGTCCAGGGATGGAGAGAAAAGTGGCTGTTACCATCCATCTGAGGTGGCCTGACACGAGATAGAGATCAGCATCTCTTCTGCAGATTTCTTAGTCTCAGAAGCAACTGGTGGAGCTAGTGTTTTCTTTCGGAGCAGTGAATACAAACATAAATTCATCTATTATTTAATAATAATGATGATAATAAAGCTGAGCCTTTGGCAGCCAGGCTCCACATCTGGTTGGACTTTGATGTGAGAACGCTCACAATAACTTGAGATTTCAGGCAACGTTTAGCCCTTGTGGATAACTGTTTTGTACAGGCACTGGTGTAAAAGTATCTATAAAGCCGGTGAGTTCAACTGACTGAACTATGGGTAGACGAGGAACGTAGGCTAGCTAGCTCCCGGGAGTTACGAACTTCAGCCCAGCATGTTTGCAAAGAAGAGAGAACACACATGATCAGGGGTCTGGAGGCTAAACCATACCATGATTGAGGAAATTGGATATGTCTGGTCTAATGAAGAGAAAGACTAGGGGTGACATGATAGCAATTTTCTTCCAGTGCTTGAGGGACTCTCACATAGAAGAGGGGGGGGGTCAACTTATTCTTCTAAGTGCCTGAGGACAGGACAAGAAGTAACAGTTGGAAACTCATCAAGGAGAGAAGCAACCTAGAACTAAAGAGAAATTACCTGACAGTGAGAACAATTAACCAGTGGAACAACCTGCCTCCAGAAGTTGTGAATGCTCCAACACTGGAATTTTTTAAGAAGAGTAGACCACCATTTGTCCAGAATGGCATTGGATCTCCTTCTTGAACAGGGAGTTGGACTAGAAGACCTCCAAAGTCCCTTCCAATCCAATGATGCTACGTTCTGTGTTGCATTTGTGTGTAGCGGTCACAATAACGCTGTTGTTACCAAGTCTGCTACCCTCTTGTGGGCCAGTTGTTTTGATTCATCTGCACAAACAGCCTTAAATTTCACCCGGATTGGGGTTTATTCACACTTTAAACTCGGGTTTAAGCGTTCTTTGTCTTTCATCTTTGATGATGGGAACGGGTCAATCCTTCCTGGTTTCTTTGTAATTAAAGCCCCCCTCCCCATTCTAAATCCTAGAACCAGTGAAAGCTTATCTATGGGATCTTTTAGGGGGGGAAGGGAAGCTGAAAAGTAAAGGGTAAAATCTCTGGGAGCCCCACGTTGGCAAAGCTGAAGGAATTGACGTCTCCTTTGAGATGCTAATCAGCCCCCTTGAAGGGGCATCAAAGTTGCTTTTATCCTTCCTTTTCAAGGATGATAATTGCTTAACCAGATCTTTTTTATTCCCGAGGCTTGATTAGCAATGATTGTCAGTGCTCAATGGCTGCAGGATGCTTGGAGTGTTCAAGAGATGTGGGTCCAGAGATTTAGCTGTTCATTATAAATTTCCGTCCCTTCCCCCTTGATGGGAGGGGGGAAAATGGTTCTGTGATTCCTAGAGCCAAGAAATTCACACTACTGGGAGAATCAGGCTTCAGATGCTTCACAAAAGGACACAAAGAACATCGCCGACTGTTGCTAATTAGGGCCATCAAATGGGAATGTCCAGTCACGCTCAAAATATATTTCAGCGGTCAGATGTTGGACAAAACTTACTTGACGCCTGGGCGATGTGTAAGGCACATCAAGTCAATCAAAATGTTTAAAATAGTACGGATAAGACCACACTCAGAATACTGCATCCATTTTTGGTCACCCCCCTCCCAATATAAGACAGATGTGGAGACTCTTGGAAAGAGTGCAGAGAAGAGCAATAAAGATGATTAGGGGGATGGAGGCTAAAACATACAAAGAATGGTTGAAGGAATTGGGACTATCTAGTCTAATGAAGAGAAGGACCAGGGGTGACATGATAGCAGCCTTCCAGTATTTGAGGGGTGGCCCCAAAGAAGAGGGAGTCAATCTCTTCTCCAAAGCACCTGAAGGCAGGAGAAGAAGCAACAATGGATGGAAATTAATCAAGGAGAGAAGCAACCTAGAACGAAGGAGAAATTTCCTGACAATGAGAACAATTAATCCATGGAACAACTTGCCTCCAGATGTTGTAAATGCTTCAGCCTGCTTATCTTCTTTTAAATAAAGAAGATGAATCACAGATGTTGGGACTTAATTGTAAAATGTAAGCATCCAGCAGCTGGGCAATTGTCATTTAAAAGTAGAGACAAATGCTCACAACAGGTTTGTCTTAAACGCATTTCCATTGATAATCCAAGCTCTTTCTTTCTCTTCCCTTCCTAACCAAAAATTGGTTGGTTGGTTGGTTGGTTACCACTATGGTGGTAATCATAGTATCCATAGCTATAGTAGTTATACTAAACATAGTTTTGCTATTACCAATTCCTTGTCTGGCGTTGGATGGTTGATGTGATGCCAAGTATCTCTTTGGTTCTCTATGACCAGGTTGGTGTGTTGCTTTGTCTTGGGGTTGTTTTTTTTTTTTAAATGGGAAGAATGAACGTTGCCTTTTGCTCTCGCCTTGCCTGGATCTAGAATCCTTTGCCTCTGTGTATTCTCAGCTCACAAACCCTCCTGGATGTGCTTGTTGACCTGTAACATTGTTAGCTTCTGCTTATGTTTTCCCTGGCCTGTTCTTTGCCCCAAGCCTCCTCCTAATCAGATAAGACTTGGATCGATCTGCTTTAGATCACGGGAGGTAAAAATAGCAGGAACAAAAGTGAATGTGAGGTCTTTTCTCTCTCTCTCTTTCTCTCTCTCACTTCCTCTTTCTCTCTCTCTTTGTTTCTCTCTCTCTTCCTCTTTCTCTCTCTCTCTCTTTCTTTCTTTTCTCTCTCTCTCTCTTCCTCTTTCTCTCTCTCTTTCTCTCTCTTTTTCTCTTTCTCTCTCTCTTTTTCTTTCTTTCTCTCTCTCTTCCTCTTTCTGTCTTTTTTTCTCTCTCTCTTCCCCTTTCTCTTTCTCTCTTTCTCTTTCTCTCTTTCTCTCTTTCTTCCCCCCCCCCATCTCTCTCTCTCTCTCTCCTCTCCTTTTTTCCCCAATCTTGGTCAGACTGACTTGACCTCCTGAAACCCAGGGACGGATCTCTCTTTAACAAGCTTCCACCTATTAACCTTGCTGCCCTTGTCCTTAAAGAAAGAATCATCTCCCCACACTTTGATTGAGTCCTCCCGGGGACTTTTGTCCCATTCAAATCCCCAGCATCTAGTCAGAGCTGAGAAGCGAAACGTCTTCAAAGAAAAAACAAGAACGCCCAGTTGCCTCTTGAAAAAAAGCACCTTTGGGACAACCACAGACCTGGAGGACGGAGAACCTCCCTAGACATTCAGCTATGCACTTGGGGATAAACCCCCTTCGAAGGGTGAGGGAGCATGGACGGATTTCCAGAAAACATTGCAGACTCCAGGAACCATTTGCGCTTCAGTTTGCTGATGCGGACAACCCAGAGTCATCCCCAACAGGGAAGAGAACATCCTGCATCCAAGAAGGCTCCACATCCATTTGCGCACCACTCAGGTGACCCCGAGGACACAGGTAAGCCTCCAAGTGGCCTCCACGACTCTCTCAAAGGATGCAAATGACCAGCTGTCCGCAAGGAGTATAAATCCTTCCATCCTCTTCCTTCCAGTCAGAGCTGAAGAAGCTTCTCACAGGCCAACACTGTGCTAGGCTGCATTAATAGAGGGATAGAATCAAGATCACGTGAAGTGTTGATACCGCTTTACAAGGCCTTGGTAAGGCCACACCTGGAATACTGCATCCAGTTTTGGTCACCACGATGTAAAAAAGAGGTTGAGACTCTAGAAAGAGTACAGAGAAGAGCAACAAAGATGATTAGGGGACTGGAGGCTAAAACATATAAGGAACGGTTGCTAGAATTGGGTATGTCTAGTTTAACGAAGAGAAGGACAAGGGGGGACATGATAGCAGTATTCCAATATCTCAGGGGATGCCATAAAGAAGAGGGAATTAAGCTATTTTCCAAAGCACCTGAAGGCAGGACAAGAAGCAACAGGTGGAAACTAATCAAGGAGAGAAGCAACCTAGAACTAGGAGAAACTTCCTGACAGTGAGAACAATTAATCAGTGGAACAGCTTGCCTCCAGAAGCAGTAAATGCTCCAACACTGGAAGTTTTTAAGAAGAGACTGGACAGCCATGTGTCCGAAATGGTGTAGGGTTTCCTGCCTGAGCAGGGGGTTGGACTAGATGACCTCCAAGGTCCCTTCCAACTTTACTACTATTACTAGAAGCGAAACGTCTTCAAAGGAAAAACAAGAAAGTCCAGTTAACTTTGGGACTTTCTAGAAAGAGGGAAGAGGCAAGGAAAGGATCCCTAACAGAGAGATGATTAAGCGAAAGGACCGACCGCAGCAACAAGGAAATCAATTTAAGGAGGGTTCCACCCAAGTACAAGCTGAGAACAAGACGAGAAAACCCAGAAGCCTTTTTTGAAAGGAGAAAAGACTTCCAGGAAGATGGAAGACAATTTCCGGCCTCAAGTTCGACTCCAGCCAGCAGATCATCCGGGTTTGGCTTTAGCTCTGATTGTAATCGGTCCTAGTCAGAATTCCTTTTACAATCAAAACCTGCGCTTGGCCAGCGTTTATTTTTTCACTTCATTTCATTTTTTTTATTATTTTGCTTCCACGAAGCAAAGCAGTGGGGAGTTGACCCCAAATAGACTTGAGCAGTTTGGCAAAGGGAGGTGGATGCAAAGGCCAATTTGGTCCAAGAATCTGTAACTCAGAAACAATGCTTCAGCATTCTTGTCCCCCCTTTTTTCTTTTCTTTTTTTAAATAAAATAAAATCAAAATTGGACGTGTAGTTAATACGATTCTGGGCCGGTTGCCTTTGGATTGATCCCTAAATAAATAATCAGACTTAAAAATATCCCTTTTCTTTGCCTCTTTAATTTCGTCTGGGCTGCCTTGTCCCACTCTCCTCCCTTTTTTTTTGTTGGTTTTTTTTTGGGGGGGGGAAGGATTTAACTTTAGCGTAGAAGAAAAGATACTACTTGTGCCAGCAGCTCCATCCATCCCAAACTGAAAACAAGATGCAATCCTGTGGGTCCCTCTCTGCTGGTTTGTGCAACACAGTTCCCCCCCCCCGTTGAAAACCCAAAATTAGATTCATATTTTTGGGTTTGGGTTTGCCTTGTGGAAAGCTGTTGTGTCATTCTGCCCGCTTCCTAAGTGGTGGAGGTTTTGCACCCATTTACTTCCACCTCTTTCTGCCTCTTCTAAAGAAAAAAACCATAAGGATTGAAGACAAATAAACCAGAAGGAAGAACTATCTGTCCACAGGACATGCCAGCATGATAGAGTGGTTGAGCTAGGGAGGACTCTCCAGATGTGGGCCTTCCCTTGTTCTCACAGTGATGACCCACAAACCCTGGGGGCTGTAGTTCTCCAACATTTGCGAAGACCTGGATTCAAAGAATCCTCGGGCTGGAAGGAACCTTGGAGAGCTTCTAGTCCAATGTCCTAGGAACGCTGCTCTCATGTCGTTCATTACTTTAAGGTTGAATTTAACATTAACCTTGGAGGTCTTCTAGTCCAACCCCCTGCTCAGGCAGGAAACGCTATACCATTTCGGACAAACGGCCATCCAGTCTCTTCTTAAAAGCTTCCAGTGTTGGAGCATTCACCGCTTCTGGAGGCAGGTGGTTCCACTGGTTAATTGTTCTCCCTGTCAGGAAGTTTCTCCTTCGTTCTAGGTTGCTTCTCTCCTGGATGACTTTCCATCCGTTGCTTCTTGTCCTGCCTTCAAAAAGTGCTTTGGAGAATAGCTTGACTCCCTCTTCTTTGGGGCAGCCCCTGAGATATTGGAAGATTGCTATCATGTCACCCCTAGTCTTTCTTTTCATTAAATTAGAGATGCCCAATTCCTTCCTATGTTTTTAGTAATAGTAATAGTAGTAAAGGTGGAAGGGACCTTGGAGGTCATCTAGTCCAACCCCCTGCTCTTTTGTTGCTCTTCTCTGTATTCTTTCTAGTCTCAATGTCTTTTTTTTTTTTTGTATTGTATTGTAGCAACCATTACTGGAACCAATATTCCAAGTGTGGTCTTATACCAAAGGCATTACAAAGCGCTACTAACACTTTGTGTGTTCTTGATTGTATCCCTCTGTCAGTCTAGGGTTGCAGTGATAAAATATGGGGCCCACTGAAGTCTCTAAGTATGGATAGATCCTCCTGGAAAAAAAAATCTCTCTGTGTGGTCACTAAGAGTCAACACCTCCTCCCTAGCACCTAATCAATCAAAGTCTAAGGAGGACTGATTCAACTAGTTGACCTTAATGCCAAGCTGGAATACAGCAGAGATGGAGTAGAGAGAGAAGGAATCCTCCCGGCCTTAGTTCTAGCTTCACTTGGCATCTGGACCCCCAACAGATTGATACCGAAGGAATGCAGCCCTTGCTTGAGGTGGGGGGTGGGTGGGAACTTACTCACCCATCATCATAATTCTGATAAATCTCAGGAAATCTTTAAATGGACAGGGTCATTGGTTTTCTCCAAAGAAGCAGGTTCATGACACCCTTCTTCTCGTGAGACAGTCCAGACATCAATTTAACATTTGCTGTTTATAAGAGTTCAGCCAATGTCTTATCAGTTTGCCTTGCCTTGCCAAGATCCAGTTTGTTATAAGGAACAATGAAAATCAACTCTCATGGGCCAGCTTCATGCATGCCCTCTCCAGCTTGTAAGGAGGAGATAAACCAGGCACGCTTGGAATAATCAAGGAGAGAAACAACCTAGAACTAAGGAGAAATTTGGCTGACAGTGAAAACAATGAAATCAACAGAACGACTTTGCCTCCAGAAGTTGTGGGTGCTCCAACACTGGAGGTTTTTAAAGAAGAGACTGGATGGACATTTGTCCAAAATGTATCGGGTCTCCTGCTTGAGCCGAGGGATGGACTAGAAGACCTCCAAGGTCCCTTCCAACTCTGCTGTTCTGTTAAATTCAACCTTACACTAACGGACGACCTGGTTCACATCCCTTGCTAAACCTCCAAAAGTTGACCAGGTTTAAGATGAACTAAGTGGAATGCTCCAAATGTGTTTTTTTCAAGAGGCAACTGGTCTTTCTCATTTTTCTTTGAAGATATTTCACTTCTTACGCAGGAAGCTTCTTCAGCTCCATCCGGATGGTGGGGCAGGGAAGGATCCAGTCGGAGCTGAAGAAGCCTCTTGGATGAGAAGTGAAACGTCTTCAAGGAAAAACAAAGAAGTCCAGTTGCCCCTTGAAAAAAGCACCTTTGGGACAACTGGGATCTGGATGATGGAGAATCCCCAAAGACATCTAACTAAGATGAATCTCTTGCATGAATGCTTTACTACATTGGATGGAGCAAGAGAGGAAACAGATTGTCTGTCTGCCTTGGACGGCCTGCTTTTTCATACATGGGTTTGTCTCCCTTCTTCTTTTTTTATTGAAAAGTTTTATACAAATTTTCCATTTTATTACAATACAATATCCCTCCCTCCCTCCCCCCTACCCTAACCCTAACCCCCCCTCACTTCCCAGAGCTGATTACAGGGTTACAAATAAGCAAACAAATTCTAACTAAGCTTATCCAACTATACCAGTGGTTCTCAACCTATGGGTCGAGACCCCATTTAGGGTCGAATGGCCATTTCACGGGGGTCGCCAAACAACGCAGTCCGCCATTTTTCCCCCTTTTCCTTGGCTACTCCCTTTTATTCTATTGGCTTTTGAAAGCCAATAGAATAGACTCTCTTGAATAGAGTCTAATTCTATTGGCTTTCAAAAGCCAATAGGAATGGTCCAGGCTGTCTCTGCCCTGCTGAGCCCGCCAAAAGTCCCATTCTGCAAACGGTGCTGCACCAGTTGAGTAGTCTTCTACTTACGACCGGTTGAGTAGTCCTCAACTTACGACCGGTTGGGGTCGCGGCGTTAAAAAGGTTGAGAACCACTGAACTATACCAATAACTAAATCCATAAAATACTTTAACTCAAATACAAAAAAAACTAAAAAAAAATAATTAAAAACAAAAATAACAATATAAACAATTCCCACTTTAAACTATAAGCTATTCAAAAATTAAATTATACTTTCTAATCCCATATTTATTCTGTACATAATTTATCCATCTTCCCCACACCGAAATGTATCTTTCTTGTGAATGATCCTTCAAATAAGCAGAAATTTTGGCCATTTCTGCTAAATTAGAAACTTTAAGCGACCATTCTTCTATAGTGGGCAAAGAATCTTTCCTCCAATATTTCCCAGCCAGTAACCTTGCAGCTGTAATAAGATTCAACATTAAAATAGTTTCTTTAGCATCACAATCTACAATAATACCTAACAAAAATAATTGTGGTGAAAACTTTATCTTTCTCTTGAAAACCTTTTGAATGTTCCACC
Organism: Crotalus tigris; assembly: GCF_016545835.1. Classification (NCBI taxonomy): domain Eukaryota; kingdom Metazoa; phylum Chordata; class Lepidosauria; order Squamata; family Viperidae; genus Crotalus; species Crotalus tigris. The sequence continues at coordinate 321,492 of NW_024096967.1, forward strand.
AAATCTTAATCCAAAAAGCTTTTATGTTTCTACACGTCCACCAAATACGATAATAGGTTGCATCCAAGCACCCACATCTCCAACACTTAGGCTGTAAATTGGGATACATGCAAGACAACTTTTGAGGATCCCTTCTTCTTGATGTCTGACAGACATGTGACGAAAGAGAACTGCCAGAAACCAGCGTGAACCATGCAATTGCGTTTGACTTTTTTTGCAGCGATTTCTCTCCAGTTTGGAAAACAGCTTTTCCAACGTTGAACCAATTCTGCCTCTTCTCCTCCCCCCCCGCCCCCTTCTTGTTCTTTTTCTTGTCCAAATTACAAACCTTGGCACAGAGCTTGGGGATAATTCCTTTTTCCACTGTGTTCCTTTCTTTTCTCTCTCTGGCTGGACAGCTCTGGACATTTTGGGTCAGTCTATCTGCCCTCCTTGAAAAGGGCAGCTTGAAAATATTTCACGGTGACCTGCCAACGCTAGGAACAGATCTTCTCTTGAGAAGAAGACAAACGGAGAAGAAATACGGTGCTGAAGCTACATATTCCCAGCCTACCTAATCCTTTCCTGGCTCCCCTAACCCATGTCACTGGGGCAGGCCCTGCCAGGAAGGTAAAAAGAGGGCAGGACGTGCTGACTCACAACACCAACGCTGGAATCCAACATGGGACATGTTCACCGTCTGTCTTGCGTTCGGCCAAACTTTTCATTAATAACTTGGAGAATTTCTGCTCTCTCTCTCTCTCTCTCTCTCTCTCTCTCTCTCTCTCTCTCCTCCCATGAGCCACAGCAGAAAGATTTATGAAGGTCTTAAATGTAATCAGGAAAAAAAATTAGCTGCTGTACTAGATCACAAGCTTGGACTCTTCTCCGTATGAATCAACTCAGCACAATGGAGCAGACCAGGGCTTGCTAGCTTAAAGTGAACATATGAACTTATTGCAGGGGTCCTGTTGTTATAATACTTTTTTTTTTAAAGCAATGGTGTCTGGTATGAGCAAAGAATATTTCTCCCCAAGGGCATGAAAGACCCTTCATAGCAAAGGCATCGTGTCTAACAGAGATGGTTGACTGCCACTGACGTGGTTTGCAATGTTGGGCTGGATGCGTGACAGGGTCCACAGCAAGGGGCACCTGAGACTATTCCAGTCAGCCTAAGAAACCCAGTTGAGTGAACTTTGTCTAGTTAGAACATGCAACATGGAATAACGGAGTTGGAAGGAACCTCGAAGGTCATCTAGTCCAGCTCCTTGCTCGAGCGGGAAGACCCTATACCATTTGAGACAAATGGTTGCCCAGTCTCTTTTTGAAACCCTCCCGTGATGGAGCACCCACAACGTCTGGTGGGCAAGCTGTTCCACCGGTGAATTGCTCTCACCGTTGGGAAATTTCTCCTTAGTTCTGTCACATTTGTTTTCTGTTTCTGTTTTTTTTTTGTTTGTTTGTTTTAAACGCATCTTCAGCAGTTGGAGTTTCCCAAGACAAGGAGAAGTGTCCTCTTTCTCCCTGTGTTCTTTGTGAGCCACGTGGTGTATGAATGTGTGTGGATTAAGAGTCCTTTCTCTGTAGGCTTCACAAACCCTGGCAGTCTATATTCTTCTGAGTTTCTCTTTCTCAACAGCTCGGCGCTATTAAGAAATTGGAACTGCAGGCCGCAAGGATAGAAAGAGGGAGAGAGAGAGAGAGGCGGAGTTATTAAGTAATTGAATTGTAATGATCTAATTTATTCTGGCGCTCCCAATGTTATTTCACAGTATAACTTGAGAAGAAATGTCAGCAAAGAGAAGGAGTGGGGGAGTTACTTTCCTGGAAGAGAGACAGAACAGAAGAGCTGCTGTCACTCACCAGGAGATGTTGGAAGCCCTGGCTTCTCTGATTATATAGGTGAATCAGAAAAGAAAAGAAAAGAAAAAACACACACCACCCATTCCTTTCCTTTGTTTTGATCAAGTTTGTCTCCATTATTTATTTCCCAACTCGCCGGTGGCCTCCATCGAGGGGCGAGTCTAGGTGGCTTACACAATAAGATTACAACATCTGGAGAGAAAAAAAAAACCCAGTTAAAAACAAACAGAGCAAAGAGGCTGAATGAGTACACGGCACATGGGGGAGAACCATAAGCATCCCCAGGGAACAGACCCAGCCATCCTGCTGCAGGATCCGAGGAAAGAATCTGGGTTTTTATAGCTTTGGGGATGTCCAAGGAGGTCGGGGTGACATGGCACTTAGGGAATAAATAAACATTCCAGTTTTGAAGGAAGGCAGAAGGGGGGAGAAAACCGTCCAGTCTGTTCTGATCCTGCCCACCAGAGATATTGAGTTACTCAAACAAATTTGAGCAGGCATCTTCAAACCAGCAAAACAAGGACAGTGTTTTGATGGCTGGAGAACAATTCCAAATGTTCTTGTAAAGATATCCTTCTTTCCTTCCTTCCTTCCTTCCTTCCTTCCTTCCTTCCTTCCTTCCTTCCTTCCTTCCTTCCTTCCTCCCTCCCTCCCTCCCTCCCTCCCTCCCTCCCTCCATACCTTCCTTCTTTATTTCTTCCTTCCTTCCTTCCCTCCCTCCCTTCCTCCTTTCCTCCCCTCCCCTCCCTCCCTCCCTTCCTTCCTTCCTTCCTTCCTTCCTTCCATCCTCCCTCCCTCCCTTCCTTCTTTCCTTCTTTATTTCTTCCTTCCTTCCTTCCCTCCCTCCCTCCCTTCTTCCCTCCCTCCCTCCCTCCCTCCTTCCCTCCCTCCCTCCCTCCCTCCCTTCCTTCCTTCCTTCCCTCCTTCATCTTTTAGTGAAGGACATTCTTAACAAAGGAAACAAACACACACAAAGAAAGGCAGCTGGCCCAGCTCTGTTACAAAAGCTTTGCTGAGGTTCAAGAGATGTTGGGATTCATAATTATCGGGTTCCAGGTCTGGAAAAAATCTGTTTAAGAGGCAAAGGGATGGAACCTCTGCAGGACCATGGAAGCAGCACAATTCTTCTCTGCTCTCTATCCTTCCCGTTTAGCTCTCGGTGTCTCATTCAAGCTTGTTTTCCTCTCCTTCCCCTCCTCCCTTTTCCCACACAGGCTGCATGTGGGATAAATAGAGGCTTCCAATTACTAAGACTTTGTCCTCACTAAACTTGGTGTTTCGCAAGTATCGTGGTAGAACAAAATAAGGGATGACACTGGAGCCTGGAGTTTCTTGGCTGACACCAGGCCACCAAAATCCGTTGCCCTCAGCCAACTCTTCGTTCGCTTTGTTGTTATTTTCTAACCCCGCACTGTTTATTTTTGTTTACTTCTCTTGGTTTCATACAAGTTTGTGTGTCAAGATACAGATGCATGACTATAAGCCACTGGTTAAGAAGTCTCCTGGGAATGTTAGGGTCACATTTAGAGAACACTGACAATGGGGATGCGCTGAGGGCAAGAACAGCCTGTTCCTTCTGGAGGTAGCAAATCTGTAGCTCATGGAAAACTCCAGTTGTGTTGATGGAGAGGACCTGTCTCCTTTTTCACCTGGGGAACAGCTGTAAACTACAAGAAACTCTTCTAGAATAGAGGGGGCAAATAGTTTGGGTTCAAGACAATGTCTTGGGTTTCTAGCTTTGTAGCTCAGGGTTGAAATGAGGGGTCCTTGGTGCTCTCTGTGCTTGATGGTTTTCTTGCAGACATTTCATGACCCAACTAGGTGACACCATTAGCGCTAAGACAGCCAACTCCTTCCTGATGAATGAAAGGAGGGTAATGAAACGTCCACAAGGAAACTACCAAACTCACAGACTACCAAGGCCCCCACAGTAGTTCTCCTCCTCGTCGTCTTCTTCTCCCTTTCCACAGACCCCATTCCCTTCTAGCATTGATGATGTTACCTAGTTGGGTAATGAAACATCTGCAAGCAAACAACCAAGCTCAGAGAGTACCAAGGACCCCACAGTAGTTCTCCTCCTCCTCCTCCTCCTCCTCTCCACAAACCATGCTCCTTTCTAACACTGATGACATTACATAGCTTGGATAATGACACATCTGCAAGAAAACCACCAGGATCACACAGCACCAAGGATTCCTCGTAATGGTGCTCCTTGTGCTAAATCGTAATTAAGTAATTAGCTATATTAATACAATATTGCCCATTGCTGATAGATCTTATCTGCAGAAGATTCCAAGTCATTTCAATGTTGAGACCCCCCAAAAGAGGTCATTGGAGTGTTCCAAGCATGGACTATATGGATGAGAGAGGCATTCTTCTCATGCAGAAGGTTCCAGGTTTGATCTTGGAAACGTCGTTCCCCCAACAGAAGGACTATTTCCAAGTCTGAGTAGATAAACTTTGGGCAATTCCCCAAGTGGGTTGAAATTGGTGGAACGTTCCCCTAGATGAATCCAGATGTTTGGACGGCCAAAACAAAACTCATCTAATAACATACGGCCACTGATCAGGGATGAAGTGTGTGAGAGCCAGGGCCAAGTGGTGGTCACATTTTATGTGACAATACGCTTGAAGTTGCTGACAGGCTTGTGAAAACGTGTGGTTCACAACTGGCCTCGGATACATGTGTTAGCAATTCACTGTTCCTCTCTCTGTCTCCTTGCCCTCTGCCAACCCAGCCTTTTGACTAGAAGAAAGGGGTGGCGGAGAACAGCATGATGAAAACCAGACCGAGATGGAAGTTGAGGGCTTGTTGCCAGAGGAGTTAATCTGTGCAAATGTTTCTCATTTGCATAATTTAGTTCCAGGGCAAGATCTTGGCTTTTCTAAAGACACCGTTGACATTGGTTTGCCGAGTTGCACTGTGTGCCACCCTTGGGCATTGGAGAGGAGGAGGCATCAGCCATCCCAACTTGGTTAATACAAAAGAACGACTCCCAGGCTCATAGCTAGTGGAAGTATACTTTACTAAAGCCAAATACTTTTCTGCCATCGCATGAGATAAAGCACATCTTCCTCCTCCTGTCCTCACCACTTTCTATAGAGGGACGATCGAGAGCATCCTGTCATATGGCATTACTGTCTGGTTTGGAAGCGTCACTGCTTCGGACAGGAAGGCAGTGCAGAGAGTGGTAAGGACAGCTGAAAAGACCATTGGCAGTTCCCTCTCTTCTATCCAGGACATAGCACATATGCGTTGCTTGAGCAGGGTCCACAAGATTGTCGGGGATGCTGCACATCCTCTCCATGACCTGTTTTCCTTGTTACCTTCTGGGAGGAGGGGGTTTCGTGATATCCAAAGCAGAACATTCAGATTCAGCCACCGTTTTATTCCAACTCTCAAGCTTCCTCCTTCCACTATGTATTCAAGATGCACAGTGATTAATATATATGTATGTATATAGCATGTGTATATATGTGTCATGTATGTGTATGGATAGATATATACTTTCTTTTGAGAGAGGGCAACGGAATTTAATCTTTGATGTGTGCTGTGTGCTCACAGTAAAAAAATGGCAATAAAGGTTTACCTTATCTAAGTGGTTACAGTATTAGCAAAGCCAAATCTGGTGTTTCGTACCCCAAACAAGCAGTTAACCTTCTTCCTTGGTTCCCGTCGCCCCTCCCCATAGTTATCATGGGTGCCCAATGGTATTCAGACTAATTACTTTGGTAACAGTCTCCAGTTGAGTGGGCTTGAACGTGTTGCATTCCATTGGGTGAGCTCGGAGCAGCCCATGGCTCTTATGGGGTGGTACGAAGACTTTCACTTTCTTTCCCTCTGTTCCCCCACTTCAGCCCACCCCACACCTCCCTTCCCCTCTGTTTCTCATGACAGCCTGGCATCTTGCTAAACAGGGATGGCACATCTGACAAGAGTTGGCGCTTGCTTCTGCCTTGACGTGATGCGATTCTCTTTCCTACAGATGAGCCGAGCCGTTGCTACTTCCACGACGGGGATGGCGTGTGCGAAGAGTTTGAGCAGACAACCAGCATCGCGGATTGTGGGATCTACACACCCAAAGGGTTCCTGGACCAGTGGGCATCCAACGTGTCGGTTTCACACTATAACGAGAAGTGCCCAGCTACGGTGGTAGCAGGTCAGCCAGCAGCAAATCAAGTAAGCATGCTTGGGGCACTCAGTGTATTTCTGGGGTGAACAACGTTTGGACAGCCCTGTATATCACCTCGAGACCCTGGGGGCCTCCACGTGCAACGACTGATGATTTTTGAAGGATTTGCTACTACTTTCAGGCAGAAGACAGACGAGCGCATTAATTAAGCTGGATTTGCATAGTTCGTTAGAGCTAGATTAAAACAGGATGGTGTTTTTCATGATTGGATTTGCCTGTATGAGGAGGCAGGCTTTATTTGTTTTCTCACAGCTAATTCATTCATTCATTCATTTTCATTCATGATGCCTGTCTACCACCCAATCAGGAACGACCCCTAGCTGTTTCTAACACTGAACACCTATTTAACCACCCCTCTTTTAAGATTTTGCATGTTATAGTTCTATGAGTAGCGGGCAGGCGGTGGTTCAGTGAGCTTGTCACATCCCTGGTTCAAGACCCGAGACCCGCATGATGGGGGTGAGCTCCCATTCCTTACTCCAGCTCCTGGCAGCCGAGCAGTTCAAAAGCATGAAAATGCAAGTAGATTAATAGGTACCACTTTGGTGGGAAGGTAACAGAATTCTGAGCGCCTTTGGCCACATGACCACAGAAATTGTCTTTGAACAATGCTGGATCTCTTGGCCAAGAAACGGAGATGAGCAATGTGCCCTAGAGTTAGACACAACTGGACAGAGAAATCTTTTGTGAGCCAGAGATGTTAACTTGTCCTTCTACTTGTGCCTGCTTATTGCTACTTCTGAGTTGTGCACGTATACACCTAAGGCTGGTTTGGGCCCAGGGTTTGTCTGATCCACCATCCTTTGTTGCACAGTAGCCGACCAAGTAATTGCACCCAGGAACTCTCAGACACAAGAGAGTGGAGCAGTAAATCTCTTACCCTGTTTTGGGTAACCGAGGCTAGTAGCCTGCTAGTAGCTTGATACTCTGTGAATTTAATCCAGTTATCATCTCAGCTGGTGTCCATCACAGCATCTGACGGTACTGGATTCTTCATGCATGATGTAAAGTACCGCTTCCTTTTTTCCCCCACATCTGTCCAGAATGAACAATGGCTCCAGGTGGTCATAAAATGAGGGAAGACTTCTCTTCCCCTGTTTTCTAGACTCTAATGTCATGGTTCCAACAGATGGAACTCTTCAAAGAACTTAGAGGCATTGTTTACCTTAAAAAATCTTGCTTGGACATCTTCACTGCTTTGGGAGTCTCTCTCTCAATGCCCTTTTATCTACTCAGTCTCCAAGCTGCAAAACCCCCTTTTTGGGGGGAGGGGGGGTTATGTGGTCCTAGCTGGCAACCTGGGAAAAAAAAACTGGGTTACCTTCTCATGTGGTTTTGTGTGTGTGTGTGTGTGTGTGTGTGTGTATGAGCTTCTTGCAGAACTCTAGTTGACCACAGTCAGAATCCAAAATCTGCACGAGGAAGACTATTAACACGTTCCTTCTATTTTCTTCAGCTCTCTGATTTCATAACTACTTCTCTGGTCTCCTTTGGATAGCTTCTCCTTGGAAGAATCATCCAGTGTTGTTTTTGCCCCCCCCCCATTTCCCTTCACCCTTAGTTGTGCTTGGCTGTCTTGTGCCTCCAAGAATGTGCCTGAAGCAGGTTTTTTCACGGAAACGCCAGAAAATATTCTAGGTAGCTTTCTTGAAACTAGCCCTCTCCTTCTTGGTTTTCAAAGAAATCTCCTTTCTCTCCATTCTGATCAAAAGTCATTTTTTTCCCAGAGAACTGAAGCAGCCAACTTCAAGAGGGGCAAGACACCCTGCTCTCTGTTTTGGTGCTGTTATAGAGGAACACACACACACACACACACACACACACACACACACATCTACGCACAACACACGCAAGTAAGGAAGCCGAAGACCGTCACTCCAGTCCGAGAGTTTCCAACAAAAGTTTGCTTTGACCTTTGTTTCATGAGACGGAGGTCGAAAATTAAACAAAACAAAAACTGTGAGGCATTGCAACAGGGCTCGGAGCTGAGTTGGCTCCAGAGACCTTTTTGCAAAAACACACACACAAACATAGACAAAAAAACCCCAAGCTACAGTTGAAAGGGGAGGCCGTGTAAGACATTCTGGGACCTCAAGCAAATTGGGACTTCAAGAACAGGAGGCCGAGGGAAGGAAAGAATAGTTGGCCGGTTTACACACACACACACACAAACACACACACACACCCGCCACCGCCTGCTGTCTTACTGGTTAGGACCCCCTTTAGCTATTTTTTTTGAGAGGTTGTGCGGTTGGAGTATTTGGCTACACATAGCTTTTTAAAAAAAAATGAGAAGAAGAAAGGAAGTGGGTCTTATGGTTTTCATTAAATGCCTTCTTCCCCCACGGGTGCTATCAAGGTAGGAGTCTGGGGCAATTGTCCAGGGTTTTCTTCAACAGAATGAGGGAGTCAGTGTGTGCAAGAGAAGGATTGGCTTTAGTTTATTTAAGTAAAATAACCTACATTACCATCAGAATAGAATAGTATAGAAATAGAGGAATGTAATGGAATTAGAATAGAATAGAATAGAATAGAATAGAATAGAATAGAATAGAATAGAATAGAATAGAATAGAATAGAATAGAATAGAATATAGAATAGAATAGAATAGAATAGAATAGAATAGAATAGAATAGAATAGAATAGAATAGAATAGAATAGAGCTGGAAGGGAGTAGAGTAGAGTAGAGTAGAATAGAATAGAATAGAATAGAATAGAATAGAATAGAATAGAATAGAATAGAATAGAATAGAATAGAATAACAGAGTTGGAAGGAACCTCAAAGGTCTTCTAGTCCAACCCCCTGCTCAGGCAGGAAACCCTATACCATTTCAAACAAATGACTGTCCAATCTCTTTTTGAAAGCCTCCAGTGATGAAGAATCCACAACTTCTGGAGGCAGGTTGTTCCACCGATTAATTGTTCTCACTGTCAGGAAATTTCTCCTTAGTTCTAGGTTGCTTCTCTCTTTGGTTAGTTTCCATCCATTGTTTCTTGTCCTGCCTTCTGGTGCTTTGGAGAATAGCTTGACTCCCTCTTCTTTGGGGCAGCTTCTGAGAGATTGGAAGACTGCTATCATGTCACCCCTGGTCCTTCTCTTCATTAAACTAGACATACCCAATTCCAGCATACATTTTAGCCTCTAGTCCCCTGATCATCCTTGTTGCTCTTCTCTGCACTCTTTCAGGACTCTCACTCTCAACATTTATATATATATAAATGTTTATATGTTTATACATTTATATATATAAATATTGCATCCAAAATTGGATGCAATATTCCACCAAATGCATAGGATGCCAGCTCTATTGAGAAAGAAAGGGGGGAAGGCTGACCTTTCATGTTTATTTGTGATTAAAATGGTCCTTCACCTTGGTATAATGTAGGCAGTGTTTAATTCTAAACTTAGCTGTTTCCAACACGGTGATTGAATGAGGAAAAAGCATTCCAGCTTAAAACAGCAACACCTCTTTGATTCCAAAATTGGATTTTCCATCTCTTAAAACCCTATTCTCTTTTACTCAGAAGTATGTTGCAGTAGAGACACGGGTGTTCGGTGCCAGAGTAAATCTGCAAGTGTTTAGTGTTTTTTTCCCCCTTCTTCTTTTTTCTGTCTCACAAACAGAGAGAGTAAACTGTGAGTTACTACAGATGGGCAGGCTGTTTCTACTTCTTAGCAATTGCGTTGGGCTGCATCTCATGCAGAAAATGCAAATTACTTTGAAATCTGTCTCAGTCTGCATTCCGAAAAACAGTTAAAAATCCGCCCATCATAATCCAAATGCATAATGTGGGAATTACTTACCATAATAAATTCAACCAACGAACCTACTATTTTTTTAGTTTGGGTGGCACCCCTCATTAAAAATGGTTGGGGTTGTCTCATCTGAGTGGTTTTATTTCTTTAACACGAGAAATGCTTTCTTCTTTCGATGCAAAGAGATTTGTAAATAATAATAATAATAATAATAATAATAATAATAATAATAATAATAGTAATAGATGTGGCAGTGCCTGGAGACAGCAGAATAGATGAGAAAGAACTGGAGAAGATAACAAAATACAAAGACCTACAAATAGAAATAGAAAGACTGTGGCAAAAGCAAGCAAGGGTAGTACCAATAGTCATAGGCTCCTTGGGTGCAATCCCAAAACAACTGGAGCACCACTTGAACACCATTGGCATTGACAAATTCGCCATTAGTCAATTGCAAAAGGCGGCCTTACTAGGAACTGCTTCCATCCTGAGACGATATCTGTAATACCATCAAACATCCACATCTACCTATCCCAGGTCCTTGGGAAGGACTCATTAGATCTGGAATTATGCTTCAATATAAGGGCACACGAAATAAAAATATAATGCTAAATGCTATCAGAAAGGGGGGGGGGATTTCTCAGAGATTGGAAATAGGAACTGTCCATGGTAAAAGGTTGGCAGGTTCCTTTGCTGGCTTTCTCTCCAGAAAGTTCTTATCTTCTGAGTACGTTTTGAAAAGCTCTTCCAGATGTTTGAGGAGCTGAGAAGAAAACGGCTTTAAAATTGGAAGGCTCTGTAGATCAGAGGTCCCCAACCTTTTGGGCACCAGGGATCACCGGTTCCGTGGAGTGAGGTTTTTCTGTGGACCGAGAGTGCATGGTTTTGTGCAGTGGTTCTTAACCTCGGCGATATTGCCCCCCAGGGGGCGATTTTGTTTTTCAAGGGGGCGATGGAATGAAAAGGAGCGACGTGGGGGTGAAGGAATGAAAAGGGGGCAGTATGGGGGGCGATGGAGCGAGAAGTTTTGGGGACACTTTTGAGATTTTTTCGTACAGTGAATCGCTGTATATCTGTCGTACAAAAACATCAGATGATCGCTATTAGTGGATTGAATTGTGTTTTCCAATGTTCCTCCAGCTAGCTTCAGTACAGAACGCCGTACATATGTGAATACGCCTCGCTTATCTTCATGCGCGTTGCAGAGCAGCCTCTACCCATACAGTGGCACGCCATTGGCCAGAATATGGGAGATATGGGAAAAAGACTGGAAATAAATTATTTGCATCGATATGTCCCGATGACAATTTTAAAGAAAACAAAAAAAGTGTTTGCATAAATTGAAGAATTATTTCCTATGTTGTGATTGAGAGGTTATGTTGGGGGAGGGGGCGATGACAACTTCCTCATTGGCTCAAGGGGGCGATTCGTTCAAAAAGGTTAAGAACCACTTTTGTGTGCGGCCTGCATACCACGGATGGGGCTTTGCTTGTTTGCGCAGACCGGTTGCTGGTGGTTGGGGACCCCTGCTGTAGATGCAGCCTGCATCTCTCTCTTCATGTCGATAGGGCACCAATCAAAGCAGCAGAGCTAATGAGGAAAGGATGAAGCTGGTTTAGAAGCCCGAAGAGTTTTGGGGTGAGTTTCGAGAAGGGCAAGGATTTATCCCCTTCCTGATTTACTGTATCTGCCTGAAAGTCCTTTCTTGATTATCTGTTGCTGCCAAGTCCTCCAGTGCAGTTGTATTTCACTGGAGCTTGACATCTAGCTCTGCTTTAGTAGAGTAGAGAGCCCCCTTTTTTTCTTTCAAGCTTTGTGCTCCTATTCAGAGCCCTCCCTCTGCAGCATAGCTGGCACCTATTGATTTACAGTTGGAGACGGACACTGTCTATCCGCTTGTCCAAGTGGAAGGCAGGCAGCCATTATTTGCACTTCGTTCGCAAGAGAGGTCCCCACCGAGCTGACCTTGAGCAGGATGAAGGAACAGATGACACACAATTGCTGTATTGTGGTTTTGGGGGAGTGCAACAGAGGCATCTCCCCAAAGTGCCCAGCCTTAAGTAAACCACAATCTTCTAAATGCGGTCGATAAATATAGCCCTGGATTGCAAAATTGTCCTTGCACGTTGGGGTAAATGCATTCTCTCCAGTTGACATTCCGTGCTCATCAAGTCTTGTGGTTTGCCAAGTGTCATCTCAGGTCTCTGTGACTGGGTTAGAAGTGTGGCTTTCTGGGGGTTAGGCTAAGGGTCCTTTGAGTGCAAAGTTGTGGTAGCTCACTTTCATCATCCCAATAGCCAGGATGGTGGCTTATTACTGTAATAATACTGGGCTTGAAATCCAGCATCATTTGATGGGGTGAAGCGCCTGCTTCTCCTATGATGTATCAATCTCTCGTTTACCTTCTGGGCAAGGACAATATTAAATGTGGGATCCTTGGTGGCCTCTGAACTTGATGGTTTTCTTGCAGATGTTTCATTACTCAACTAGGTAACATCATCAGTGCTAGAAAGGAGTGGGGCTTGTGGAGGAGGAGGAGGAGGGGAGGAGGAGGAGGAGGAGGAGGAGGAGGAGGAAGAGGAGGAGGAGGACTGTGGGATCCTCAGTAATCTCTGAGCTTGGTGGTTTTCTTGCAGACATTTCATTACCAACTAGGTAACATCATCAGTGCTAGGAAGGAATGGGATTTGCTGGGAGGAGGAGGAGAAAGAGGAGGAGGAGGAAGAAGAAGAGGAGGAGGACTGTGGGGTCTTTGGTAGTCTCTGAGCTTGGTGATTTTGTTGCAGACATTTCATTACCCAACTAGGTAACATCATTAGTGCTAGAAGAGAGTTGGGTTTGTGTAGAAGGAGGAGGACCGTAAGGTTCTTGGCACTCTCTGGGCTTGGTGGTTTTCTTGCAGACATCTCATCATCCAACTAGGTGATATTATCAGTGGTAGCAATGGAACATTATTTTCTGCCCCTCTAGTAGAAAATGTATGTTCTTTCCCTCCCTTCCTTCTTGGCTTCCTGTTTTAGTTAACGATTAAATCTCATGGGAGTGTGGGTGGTCTATGACAGTACAATGAAGAGAAATAGATGGCTTGAGGTGTAACCTGGAGCAGAAAGCCAACAGTTCTCAAAATATGCATTAACAAGAGTTACGGGAACTGGAGTTCCATGACGTCTGGAGAAGGGCCATAAGCTTTCCCACTCATGGGCTAAGACAACAGAACTGCCACATAGCCAAATGGTTCTTGGACATAAGATTACTCAACCAAAGCCAGGGCTGTATGTGATCTGTGTGGCTCTAGTCAGCAGTTCGGTCCTCACTGGCTCAAGATTGACTCAGCCTTCCATCCTTCCGAGGTCGGTAAAATGAGGACCCAGATTGTTGGGGGCAACATGCCGACTCTGTAAACCGCTTAGAGAGGGCTGTAAAGCACTACGAAGCGGTATATAAGTCTAAGTGCGATTGCTATTGCTGTTGCCATTGCAGAAAAGCAACAGACCCAAAGCATGGCTGGTTTCACAAACTGCTGTACCGAGGTTTGGAGAGGCAGGTTTCAGGGGCTGACATGGATATTTTCTATGCATGACTGCTAGATTACTTTTCCCCTGGCCTCCTAAAAGAAATTTCTGGGGCTTAGGACTCCAGGAGAAAACTCTAGAGTTTGGCAGCCTTGGGGGGAGTCAGTGGTGAGGAGAAACATGTTGGCAAAAACCGGACTCCATGAGTCACAGGGAAATCTCACTGCATCCCAGGGGAAAGACCCAAATCTTGATCCTTCTTTGCTCTTTCTCTTGCTTTCTCTACTATGTGTGTGTGGGTGGAAGGGACAAAACTGGATTTTGAAGGCACTCAAAGGCAGAAGCGCTCAGGATAGCTAATTGAAAACAGCTTTCAGAGGAGATGCCAGGAAGCAAAATGCAGAGGCATTCGGTTCATCTGCAAGCAGAAACGAACAACAGAATAACTGTCAGAAGGGACCTTGGTGGTCCGCTAGTCCAGGGCTTTTCAACCTTTTCACCCATTGAACCACTTTTAGGATAAGGCAACATCCGAGTACCATCAGTCGCCTGGCAAGATGTCAAAAACCTGACCCCCCCCCCAAAAAGGAAAAAAAGTGATAAAGTACAGGTAGTCCTCGACTTACAACAGTTCGCTTAGTGACTGTCCGAAGGTACAATGGCACTGAAAAAAGTGCCCCCCAAGCCACAGCCGAGCAAGACACCTGCTTGCCCACCCGGCGGTGCTCTTCTTCCTGTCCAAGGTTTCCATTGTTGTGAGCGTTTCTGTTGAGGATTGGCAGTGGGGATGGGGTGAGGGGGGTGTTTGGTTTTTATTCCCCCAGTCTGCTGGGTGGTTGCAGCAGGTTTTGGTCACTTCACAAGACCCTGGGACACTGTGACCGTCCTAAATATGAATCAGTTGCCAAGCATCTGAATGGAAATCACAAGACCCTGGAGATGCTGCAACATTCCAGCTGATTGGCGCTTCTTTTGGGCTCAGCAGAAGCGCCAGGATCAATGCTGAGCTGCAGCTGGAAAGCGGCACTGATCCTGGCGCTTCCACTTGCGCCCTGACAGCCCTGCAGCTCCAGCCATCTCTCGGTCAGGCTTGTGCGGTGCTGCCACCGGTTCAGCTCATTCCCCTCCCCTGCTACCCCTTTTCTAGGATGGTTGCGTACCCCCTGCCAGGTGCCAATGTACCACAGGTGGTACCCGTACCACTGGTTGAAAAGGCCTGTTCTAGTCCAACCCCCTGCTTAAGCAGGAGACCCTAGACCATTATGGACAAATAGCTCTCCAATCTCTTGATTTGAAAACTGAATCCATTCGACACGTGGAGATCGTTGGGTATAATATTTCTTGTGCTTGTATTTGACTGATCACTTGACTGACAGATGTTATGACAAGTTAAAGGTATTTTGGCTGATGAGGTCTAGTTTGGCATTTTCCAATGTGGTGATTGATCATAAATGTTGTATGGAACAATGGACATAAATGAGATGATGGATGGATGGATGGATGGATGGATGGATGGATGGATGGATGGGTGGGTGGATGGATGGATGGGTGGATGGATGGAGAAACAGAGATATAGACAGAGCAGTAATTCTCAACCTGTGGAAGGAAGGAAGGAAGGAAGGAAGGAAGGAAGGAAGGAAGGAAGGAAGGAAGGAAGGAAGGAAGGAAGGAGATGGGAATGGTAGGAAAGAAGGATGGAGAAAGGACGGAGAGGAAGGAGATGGATGGATGGATGGATGGATGGATGGATGGATGGATGGATGGATGGATGGATGCAGTGACAGATAGATGCAGAGAGGGAGGGAGGGAGAGTGAGACAGACAAATAATTTTGGCTGCTTTCTGCATTGAATAGTATTTGAACACTAGGAATGTTCATGGAATATTGTATGTCTGAATGAAAGACTCTGAAGGAAAGCCAGGCTAGAAAGGGGCTACAACATGCATTCTAACACAGTGTTTGCCAAGCACGGCTGGCCTGCCCAAAACATCCCGATAAGGCCGCTGATTGTCTGAAGGAATGCAATCAAAGAATCCTAAGAGTTATATGACAACTTGGCCTCGTTTGAAGACTTCCCGCAAAGTCTTTGGGCTTAAGGTCTCTCTGGCATTCTGTCCTACTGTAAGCCAACTCCCTTCTATCAAAATGGTTGGCCTCCCACCTCACCCTTAACCGCACAACAGACCCTTACCAAGCCAAGCAGTTCTTGCTTTTGATTGCAAGCATCCTTCACAGGGGGGGGGGCTGAGCTTCACAGAGAGAGAGAGAGAGAGAGGGAGGGAGGGAGGGAGGAAGGGAGGGGGAGAGAGAGAGGGAGAGAAGAAGAAGAAAAAGAAGAAGAAGAAGTAGAAGAAAAAGAAGAAAAAGAAGAAGAAGTAGAAGAAGTAGAAGTAGAAGAAGAAGAAGAAGAAGAAGAAGAAGAAGAAGAAGAAGAAGAAGAAGAAGAAGAAGAAGAAGGAAGAGAAGAGAAGAAGAAGAAGAAGAAGAAGAAGAAGAAGAAGAAGAAGAAGAAGAAGAAGAAGAAGAAGAAGAAGAAGGAAAGAAAGAGAGAGAAAAGAAGAAGAAGGAAAGAGAGAAAGAAAGAGAGAGAGAAAAGAAGAAGGAGGAGGAGGAGGAAAGAAAGAAAGAAAGAAAGAAAGAAAGAGAAAGAAAGAAAGAAAAAGCAAAACAAAATAACAGAAAATGGATATTTTAAACGAACGGAACTTTCCTGAAGCCCAGCCGTGGGTTGGTTTTGGGTTTCGCTCAAGTTATTTTTTTTTCTTCTTCGCATAGGCTTTTAAAAGCAAGTTCTCACTCATCCATTAAGCGACAGGTGACGGGTGCCAAGCTCCATTCTTCACCCTCCCAGTTCAGTTTCTCTTCTCGGTCTTCTTGGGGGTCAAGGAAACGGAGAGGAGAGGAGAGGCACACTGCAAGGGTTTGCAAAAAGGCAGGGGTGCACCATGGGGTCTTGGTGAGCTCCATGGTTGTATAAATTACAGATGTGGGCAAGGATCAGTCCCCTAACTGGGAGAGGTATTAAAATCAAAACCAGTCCTCCCTGTTCCACCGAGACAGACCGTTGAATATGATACATGTCGAATTGCTGGAATGAATTTCAAATGCCAGAGATAGTTTATGTAAAGTCTTGCGCTGTTGTAAAATGTAACACTATCCATTGGCAAGTTCTCGGCAAAACTTGGGTCCCGGTTCGGGTTTTTTCTTTCTTCCAGAAACCATCCCCCCTTCTATTTTATTATTTTTATTGTATTTTTATTGTATTTTTTTAAAAAAAATTAACGAAACTGGGGGAAAAAAAAGTAACTTTTTTTTCCCCAACCCATTAAACCTGATTTATGTTTTGCCCATGGATTCCTTCCCTCTCTCTCTCTCTCTCTCTCAGCTTTTTGGGATTTAAATGAGAGAAATAATGACTTCACTTTTGGCTCCGGTCTCTGAATACTTGAATTTTGATTTTATTGTGTTTTATTCTGTGTGGATGTTCTTACTTGAGGTCCTGTGGAATTCCTTTTCCACGGTTGCCACCGTGGAAGTTCCCAGCGTTCCCTTCAAAATCTTTTTTGTTGTTTCAGATTCCAGGACAGTCCTGTCATTGGAGCTAATGAACGACCATTTTTTCAGAGGGCTGATTTATTTATTTTTATTTTATTTTTGGGGGGAGGGGGAAGGGATGAAGACAGACCAGCAAATTATCACTTAATGAAACTTGCATTGTTGTTGCTAGAGCGACGGATGCAAGAAGGATGGTGCTTTTCTTCCCTAAATGCCAAGATCCCTCCACCTATCTTAGATTGTGTGTCCATTGGCCTGGAAGTCAAGATTGGTGGCTTCTCCTTCTGCAACAAAATGTCTTAAAGCTCTCTTTTAAAAAAAAATATATAAGAACACCCATGGTTAGAAGCAGAGGTATTTTTCACCTTCTCTCAGAAAGTTTTGAGGAGCAGCTATCTGGACTGTAGGTCAAGGGTGGAGATCTTCACACCTTCAAGGTCTTGTTGAGGTACAATTTTGAAATGCCAATAGACCCAGAAGTGAGGGATTCTAGAAGATTTGGTCCCTCGGGTGTCTTGAGCTTCTTGAAAATGTAGGGAGTTCTCCACAAAGAGAAGCTTGAAGACTCTGTTGGATATATTGTTACTCCCACCAGTTATCTTAGCCAGTTGGAGTCAGCAAACCATCAGAAAACATTTTTGCTCACAAGGTGCCCTGCGCTTCCATCGTCCATCTTGCACGGCAAGTTGACAGAAAGACTCTGCTTCTGTGGCTCAGGAGAGGTGGACACCATTGGACACATACTCCTTCGATGCTCTTTCTATAGAAATATTCGAAAAAACTATATCCTCCCAATAATTGATAGATATCCTGGCCGTTCTGACGCTACTTATCTCCAGTGGTTGTTTAAGGTCAGGTGGCTAGATTCTGCACAGTGGTTGTTTAAGGACAGGTGGCTAGATTCTGCACAGCAGATTCATTGAAAACATAAATAAGATAAATATTATTTTAGATCTGTTTAATATTCTTTTAAAGACAAAGTTAATTGTATTATATGTGTTCTTATTCATGCATTTTTTTATATATGTATGTATGTAAGTAGCTTACAATTGGATATTTTATTGCTTCTAGCCATGTGGCTGTAATAAACTGATTTGGTTTGATATCTTTATGCCTTGGGTTTGCAAAATAGTGCTAAATGGGGTCTACAACAACTTGTGACAGCCAACTTGCCTTGGCCAACTCAACACAGCCAACTTGCCTTGGCCAACTCAACATGGCCAACTTGCCTTGGCTAACTCAACATGGTCAACTTGCCTTGGCTAACTCAACATGATCAACTCGCTGTGGCCAATTCGCCATGGCCAACTCACCACAGTCAACCCGCTACAAGACAACTCACCATGGCCAACTTGCCATGGGATAACAAACTGTGGGACGCTCCGACAATTCGATTTAATTCACTTAAAATAATTAAAAATCATCCTTTTAATTTTGGTCAGTCACATGTTACATCAGACTGTTTACCGGACTTTATGTTCTTCTTTTCATCAGATGTGCCGGACCAAGGAGTACGATTTCAACGATGCTATGGCCCGATATGCGTGGTATCCCTGCACTGCCAACCACACTCACACAGTTTTCTGGCTAAAGGTAAATATGCAATGCAAGTAGATAAAATAATGAGGTTCAAAGAGAAGCAGAAGGAAGTCTGTTCCCTAGAGTTTTGTCACTTTTCAAGGACAAACGCTGGTTTGTTTAGATGCCTTGTAATTTGGTGTGTTTTTTGTGGGACGGAAGGTCTGCTGATGGTGAACCACAATGGACTTTTTTGGTAGACCCAGATAAATGCAAAAGGCTAGCTAGATGATACCCTACTGCTTCCTCAAGAGTCTTAGGATCACCACTTTCTTTAGCTTCTCCGGCTGTGCATGCCCAAACCCGACAAAATCTTGAGCTTCATAGACTCTCTTCCCATTTGTGTCTTTCCAATGGCAACTTTCAGTCTTCCCTGTGGTCCAGAAGCCTTCTCGGAAATAACCACGGTGTTGGAGGCTGGTTCTTGGCTGCGCAATAGGCAGGATTCCCATTTGGTGTCGGTGCTAAATACACACCGATTGAAATTGTTGCTTTCTTTAAAAAGTTGCAGTCAAAATGAGGTTGATCAGGAAAACTGTCCAAATAGAACAGGGGTCTTCAAACCTGGCCCTTTTGTGACTTGTGGACTTCAACTCCCAGAATTCAAATAGAGCAAGGGTCTTCAAACCTGGCCCTTTTATGACTTGTGGACTTCAACTCCCAGAATTCCTCAGCCAGGCACGCCTGGCTGAGGAATTCTGGGAGTTGAAGTCCACAAGTCATAAAAGGGCCAAGTTTGAAGGCCCCTGAGATATCTAACTGACCCCTTGGAAGTCCTCTCTGCATGAGCATGAAGTTGAGGTAGAACTTTCTAAGAAGCTTCATATATCGGATTCTGTCTTGTCTGGTTGAGGATTGGGATGGCAACTTGTGGGTCTCCAGATAGTTCTCACAGGTGGGGGTGAGATTGAGGTTGCTAAGGATTTTAATCCTGGAGGGTCATAAAGATGGGTAGCATCTCCCTGTTGGCTTAAGGTCTTTCCCATCTCATCCATTGCTCTCAAGGGATTGAAATTCCACAGGCCAGGGGACAAACCTTGGTTAAGCTTCCAACAAAACATGGGGCTTTTGTTTAAGTGAGACTCGATCCACACATCCTTATTCTCTCTCCTCCCCAGGCTTTCTATACCCGACCCATGGTAGCCGCTGCAGTGATCATCCATTTGGTAACAGATGGGACATGGCTGGAGATGGATCTGGACCAGAAACAAGAGTCCATTTTTGTGCAGCTGGTGGACACCAAAAACCAAAGTCACGATCTCGGTGAGAATGCTGGCTTGGTTATAACACAACCAAAATTAGACAGACAAAAATCGGCAGCAGGTGAGGGACGAAAGAAGGAAGGAAGGAAGGAAGGAAGGAAGGAAGGAAGGAAGGAAGGAAGGAAGGAAGGAAGGAAGGAAAAAAGGAAAAAAGTATAGCTGTATGTTTGATGGTGCCACTGCGCTGGAAGAAGAAGCCATCCATTCTACAATCTCGGTTTTGCTACTGCTTTTCCATTTAGCTTCCTCTGCCCAATTAATGACCCTTTTCATCTTTCTCTCTCTCTCTCTCTCTCTTTTTTCCCACCAACCCTGCTTCCCTCCCCCCTCTCTCCTTTTCCTTCTCTACCTCCAACCCTCACCCCCCCACCCCCCACCCTTCCAGGAGAGCACGGCTTGAGCTGCCGCAAGAACCCTTTGATTATCCCGGTTGTCCATGACCTTAGCCAGCATTTCTACCACACTCAAGCCATTCTCATCACCTTCAGATCTCAGTATGTGGCGATCTCCGGGGTGGCCTTGCGCTCCTTCCAGGATTTTGACCCCATCGCTGTCAGCAGCTGTCAGAGTGGACAGACCTATAGCTCGGCTGAACAGAGGTAAGTAAGTCCCGGCTGGCTTTTTACCCGCTCATTAGCTGCCAACTTCAGAAGGCCAGGGGATCAAGGGGATCGTCCGAAAGGGAAAGGGGTGATTGACCTTTTGCCATTGTTGGCGGGAGCCATGCGGCTCTGGCTGAATGCAAACAGGCCCCGGCCATTTAACCCACAAGGGAGCAGGGTCCATAGATTATTTCCACCTCCTCTGACCTCTCTCGGTGACCTCAGTCCAACCGGCACAGTTTTCCCCCAAGCTTGGCCTTAAATGCGCAGCGGGAGAAACGAAAAGAAAGAGCTTTGTCGTTGGGTTTGGTTTTTGGTTTTTTTCTTTTCATTCTTCTCTGGACGAAAATGCTTTCTTTGGTTGTTGTATTTTTTTCAGTGGATCTTTAACAGGTCAGTCTTGAGGGGAAAATGTGGTGTGCAAAGGAACAAATCAGTCCTGGTTTTAAATGCTGCATTTACTACCAAAAAAAAAAAAAAAAAAAAAGGAAAAAGAAAAGAGAAAAAAAAAACAGCTGGGTGGGCCATGGATTAGGAAGATGCTGAAATTGTTCTTTCTATGTCCCCATAGAACTTATTTTTCTTCTTTCGTGTTAATGTTTAGAGTGACTTAGAATTTCCTTCCTTCCTTCCTTCCTTCCTTTCTCCTCCCTCCCTCTTCCTTCCTTCCTTCCTTCGTCCCTCCTTCCTTCCCTCCCTCCAAGTTCTTCCTCCCTCCCTCCCTCCCTCCTTCCTTCCTTCTTTCTTCTTCCCTTCTTCTCCCTCCCTCTCTTCCTTCCTTCCTTCATCCCTCCTTCCTTTCCTCCCTCCAAGTTCTTCCTCCCTCCTTCCTTCCTTCTCCCTCCCTCCCTCCCTTCCTCCCTTCCTTCCTTCGTCCCTCCTTCCTTCCCTCCCTCCAAGTTCTTCCTCCCTCCTTCCTCCCTTCTTCTTCCCTCCTTCTCCCTCCCTCCCTCCTTCCTTCCTTCTTTCTTCTTCCCTTCTTCTCCCTCCCTCTCTTCCTTCCTTCCTTCATCCCTCCTTCCTTTCCCCCCTCCAAGTTCTTCCTCCCTCCCTCCTTCCTTCCTTCTCCCTCCCTCCCTCCCTTCCTTCCTTCCTTTGTCCCTCCTTCCTTCCCTCCCTCCAAGTTCTTCCTCCCTCCTTCCTTCCTTCCTTCTTCTTCCCTCCTTCTCCCTCCCTCTCTTCCTTCCTTCCTTCATCCCTCCTTCCTTTCCTCCCTCCAAATTTTCCTCCCTGTTCCTTCCTTCCTCCTCCTCCCTCCCTCCCTCCTTCCTTTCCTTCCTTCCTTCCTTCCTTCCTTCCTTCCTTCCTTCCTTCCTTCCTTCCTTCCTTCCTTCCTTCCTTCCTTCCAACATTCAGACACCTCCTGGACCCTGTCCAGCTGAGGTATGGACAAGAAACCCACCTCCCAACCATTAGAATCTCCCTCACGCTGATTTCTCCTTTGGAGGATAAAACACGTCCATTCCCATCTAACTGAAAGAGAACAACATGGTCTCTGTTTGGAAAAAGAGCAATGGTTTAAAGCTGTATTTCCTGTTTCTTTTGAACAGCTGACTCCCACAAGCTCAAACCATCCAACATGTTGTGTTTTCTGGGGTTTTTTTAAACTTTAATATGACATTTGCCTCTTTCTTCTTTCTTCCCCTCTTTCCCTCTAATGTTTCTCTCACCTCCACTACAGGTTGTAGTAATCTGTACCTGAAAAGCTCACCATCACCAGTGAGGTGATAGGGACTTTAGCTTGAAAGAAAAGGAGCACAGGAGCCCTGGTGTGTCTGTCTGTCTGTCTGTCTGTCTGTCTGTCTGTCTGGCTGGCTGGCTCAGAACATTCCCATTTGGTTTTTCAGCAACGCTTTGTCTCCCGTTATTCCAGGAAGTCTTTTTCCATCTCTGCCAGCTTCTCGCTGTGGGGCTTGGCCCAACATCCCCCAATTGGACCTTGGGTTTGAAACTGGATCTGGCTAATGGGAGGTCTCTGAACGTACTTGCCTCCTTTGGAGCGATCCGAAGCCATGTCTCATGGTTCAGACCTAGCTTCTCGGTGCTAAATTGCTTTTTTTTTTTTTTTTTTTGCATTTCTTCTTTGCGCATCCAGCCAAAGGACAGAGATGTTGGGGGGTGGGGGACAGGATCCCGCGCAAATAGTTAGGTTTGTTTCCACCTTGGATGTTAATCTGCACTTCCCCCTGCTATTCTCTTGCTGGCTGATATTTCACCCTTCTTTAAAGAGAGGTTGACTCTAAATTGTTCTGACTCCTCCTCGTATAAACCTGGGTGGTCTCTTCTCCACAAAAACGAATTTATTTGCCGTCACTTTCCAGGTGTGTTCCAAAGCTGTTCCTAAAAGCTCCCGAGCCTTGGTGAGCTAGCGATGAAGTCTCCTCCTTCCATATGTAAAAATTAACATTTGAAGGCCTGTTGGGAAACAATTATACTTTCCTCCTCCTCCTTTTTTTTTTTTTTTGCAAAAGAAACAGTCTCTCTGTTCTGGATACTGCTGGAGAGCTCCAGGGGCCTTTCTCCGTGGCTGTTATTCAGGGATTTGGAAAGCAAGACCTCTACCTTGATGTGGTGGGCCCCTCTTCTCCTGCAGATCGGCTCAGATTTGCTTTTGAACCGAAAAGAGGAAATATTATCACCTCGCTGGTGTCTCTAGCTTGGAGTGGGTTATAAATCTATGCTCATATTCAAATTCCAGCATCAAAAGCTTGCAGTCTTTTGCCAAGGCATGTTGAGCGGTTTCCCAGTGGGACTTAGCCTGGACAGGAAGCTTAAATGATTTGCCTGATGCTCAATACCTCTTCCAGCTCTTCGGCTTTTCCTTGGCCTGGTGAAGGTCTCCTGGAAAAGATTCTGGTTAGCATCGCACAGCCCTGCCATCCCACTTCCTAAGCTTTTGAAGGCATTTTGAGGTCAGATTCGGGGAGGAGGGGGTCTCCTGAACAACGAGGGTTGAGGAACCTCCACAGCACTGCGATCCCCTTCCTGACCTTTTATAGGTATTTTGAGGCAGATTCAGGAGGTCTCCTGACCAACACGGGTTGAGGAACCTGGAATTCATAGCCCTGTAATCCCCTTCCTAGGTTTTTCAATGGCATTTTGAGGTCAGATTCAGGGGGGTCTCCTGAACAACGAGTGTTGGGGGACCTGGAACTCATAGCCCTGTAATCCCTTTCCTAGGCTTTTGAAGATATTTTGAGTCAAATTCAGATGGTCTCCTGAACAACAAGGGTTGACGAACCTGGAACTCATAGCCTTGTGATCTCCTTCCTGGGTTTTTCAATGGCATTTTGAGGTCAGATTCAGGGGGTCTCCTGAACAAGGAGGGTTGAGGAATCTGGAACTCATAGCCCTGCCATCCCCTTCCTTGGCTTTTGAAGGCATTTTGAGGTCAGATTTAGTGACGCCCCAAACAACTAGGGTTGAGGAACCTAGATTATTCCACGTGTTTAATGGTATATAATTCCCATCGGCTTCTACCAAGAGAATTGACATGAGACAACAACTGAAAGGTCACAAATTCCATGTTTCAATTTCAAATGGTTTCGCCTCTCCAAATAGCATGTGGTTTCCTTTCCTTTTAAGTGCAGAGTGTGCGTTGCGTACTTGATAGTAGTACACTTGCTTTTCTCAAATCCTCTGAACCATATTTTATTATCCACACATTTGTTGAAGCAGCCAAGGGCCTAGCTTCTGCAGGGTGGGCTGTATGTTTTCTATCACACCCTTCAATTTACAGCTGTGCAGCACAGATAGTAGTATACACAAATACACACACACACACTGAGAAAGCGAGAGACAGAGGCACAGCACATTTTAGGAGAAGATATTTTGTTTTTGAGCTTGACCATGTGCCACTGACACAGGGAATCCCCGGCACATTAAAAATGCTTCTCAGCATCTTTAATTCATTTTTTTTCCCCAATCCCCAAATGGTTTCTCTTGATGTGGTTTTTAAAACACAGATGTACTTTGGCTTTTAAGAAAAGACTGGATAGCCACCTATCTGAAATGGTCTAGGTTCTCCTGCTTGAGCAGGGGGTTGGACTAGAAGACCTCCAAGGTCCCTACCAGCTCTATTCTGATTGAAATGTGCTGTGCCCTTCATCCCTTCTCCATTTCCCATGCAGAAATTGGGCTCATCTCAATGGTGATTCCTTGAACCAATTAGACTGAACATCCCCTGCAGTTAGAGTTGGCTCCTTCATCATTCGACTTCAAGAGAGTAGATCACAGGATCACTCAAGCCAGAAACTTGGTTAATTGCATGTGGGGAGGAAGGAAGGGAAGGGAAGAAGGAAGGAAGGAAGGAAGGAAGGAAGGAAGGAAGGAAGGAAGGAAGGAAGGAAGGAAGGAAGGAAGGAGGATAGGTTCCATCCTTTACTTCTTAACCAGATATTTTTCCAGACCCAGAACCCAATAAATATAAATTCCAACATCTCTTGAACCTCAGCAAAGCTTTAACCACAGAGCTATTCCAGCTGCCTTTTCTTTGTGTTTTTATTTCTTTTGTTAAGAATTTTCTTTTACCAAAAAGAGGAAGGAAGGAAGGAAGGAAGGAAGGAAGGAAGGAAGGAAGGAAGGAAGGGATGAAGGAGGAAGAAAGGAAGGAGGGAGGGAGGAATGAATGAATGAAGGAAGGAAGGAAGGAAGAGATGGAGGGAAGAGGAAAGGAAGGAAGGAGGGAGGAAGGAAGGAAGGAAGGAAGGAAGGAAGGAAGGAAGGAAGGAAGGAAGGAAGGAAGGAAGGGATATTCTAACTCATCCTAAACATGAAGTACGAAAAAGAGGCTTCTTTCAGGACATGGAAAGAGAACTTTCAGAAGACCAAAGTCACATTTAGGTGAAAACACGGTGCTCTTTGGGACGTTACCACCCTACCAGATATATACTCTACCTTGCAAGTCCGATTACTCTACTCTCACTGAGACCTTTTTTTTTTCTCCCTTTCCTTCCCCCTCTGAACAGCTGCGTCCCCCATTCTTGCAAGACCCGGGACTGCCAGGAGTTGGAAATCGAGAACGCCATGCTGACTTTCACCGACGGGGGGCGCTACAATGGTGCCCAGTGTAATGTTACCTGCCAGGCAGGTTACGTCCTCCGGGTTCACAGAACCGACCATCTGCCCCAGAGACAGGTTGGTGGAATCGGCGCACACCGTCTGCCGTGTGACGTGTTCATACCGCAAACTGTACATAGCAGGGGTCTTCCAACTTGGCCCTTTCATGACTTGTGGACTTCAACTCCCAGAATTCCTCAGCCAGCATGCCTGGCTGAGGAATTCTGGAAGTTGAAGTCCACAAGTCATGAAGGGGCCATGTTTGAAGACCCCAAGGTGACTGATGGGAGAGGCAGGCTCACCAGCTGGGAAATTAGCCTTGCTGTGGGGGTCTTTGTTGGCTATGGGGCTGCAGGGAGTCGACTGTGATAACACCGGATGTTGGTAATCCTTCACTTACAACCACAACTGAGCCCCAAATTGTTTCTTGCTAAGTAAGAAATTTATTTATTTATTTATTTATTTATTTATGAGACTTATGTGCCCCATTTTACGACTTTCCTTGCCCCCTTTGCTAACCGAATCACTTCCTTTGTTAAACGACTGTCCAATCTCTTCTCAAAAACCTCTAGTGATGGAGCACCCACGATTTCTAAAGGGAAGCTGTTCCACCAGTTAATTGTCCTCACTGTTAGGAAATGCCTCCTTAGTTTTAGGTTGCTTCTCTCCTTGATTAGTTGTCCTGCTTTCAGATGTTTTGGAGAAGAGCTTGACTCCCTCTTCTTTGGGGCAGCCTCTCAAATATTGAAACACAGCTATCACGTCTCTCCTGGTCCTTCTTTTCATTCAACTAGACATACCCAATTTCTGCAACTGCTTTTTGCATTCCCGACTTTACTGGCAGATGCCAAGAAAGCGCCAAGCGATTCAAGCAGGGCTGTTTCTGCCGCGAGCATTGCAAATAAATAAACCCTAAAGCAAGGGGTGGGAGGGGAGGAGAAGTAAACGGAGGAGGAGGAGGAGGAGGAGGAGGAGGAGGAGGAGGAGGAGGAGGAGGAGGAGGAGGAGGAGGAGGAGGAGGAGGAGGAGGAGGAGAAGCAGGGATAAATCTCATGCCTGCAAGACACCAAGAGGCAGTTTATTAGGAGGTCTTTGGGGAGAGAGAGTCTGGTGGATGTCTTTGACCTTGCTATCACCATCCAAACGAAGGTGCCTTCCTTTGGCAGCCAGCAAATTTGGTGGGTGGCGTCTTCCCGTAAGGAACCGGAAGATATGTTGAGTTTTCTCAATTTAGAAGAGCGAACTCAACCATCTGGGCCTCCGTTACGCTGAGATTTTTTTTACCCTAGATTTTTTTTTTACCCTAACACGGCCCCAGCACTGACTGGCTTCTTTCTCTTCCAGGAGAAAGTTGGCTGTCTCTTTTCCTTCTCCAACCTGCCCCCCCCTCAACACACACACACACACACACACACACACACACACACACACACTCCACCCAAGCCCGAATGGCTTGTTTGTTTCTCTCTCTTATGGGCTCTTTGCAGCCAAAGAGAATCCAGAGATTTTCAGGAAAAAAAGAAAAGAGAATCAGATAGTTTCCCCCAATTATTCTCTCTGTCTGCATGTTTGTGTGTGTGTGTGTGTGTGCACACACATGTCTTAATTTGGCACCGACTCTCTGCTATCAACATATCCGTAGACTATGCCGGAGGTTTTCTGTTGCTTATGGTTTGTGAAAGGCCCCAGCTTTTCCTGAAACCAGAAGGATGAGAGAGATTTATGCTGAGGTTGGGGAACAGAGAGAGGGGGGGGGAGAGAAGGAAGAGAAAGAAGTAGGCAGAACAAGAGAGAGGGAAGGAAAAGAGAGAAGGAAGGAAGAGAGGGAGGGGGAAAGGAGAAAGACAGAGGGAAGGAAAACAGAAGGAAGAGAGAGAGAAGGAAGGGAGAGGGGGAGGAAGAGAGAGAAGGAAGAGAGGGAAGGAAGGAAGAGAGAGAGGGAAGAGAGGGAGAAGGAACAAGGGGGGAAAGAAGAGAGCAGGAGGGGGGAGAGAGAGAGAGAGAAGGAAGAGAGAGAGAGAGAGAGAGAGAGAGAGAGAAAGAGAGAGAGAGAGAGAGAGAGAGAGAGAGACTGTTTAATTCAGTGGCACACCAAACAGGATCACAATCCCTCCTTCTCTACCCCATGGCCTGGATTTTTTTGTGTTGAACCCCACCTCTGTGGCCAAGCCCTTTCTAAAGAGCAGAAAGCTGGTTCTGCAAGGAGGCTGAGATGGATGGAGGGAGGGAGGGAGGGAGGGAGGGAGGGAGGGAGGAAGGAAGGAAGGAAGGAAGGAAGGAAGGAAGGAAGGAAGGAAGGAAGGAAGGAAGGAAGGAAGGCAAGCCAGGCTGAATGTCCAGAGAAGGCGAGTCCACTAACTAAATACAGCCGGGCTTACAGATTTCACCAACAGAGCAATGTGTGTGTGTGTGTGTGTGTGTGTGTGTGTGTGTGTGTGTCTGTGTGCACATGTGTTTGTACGGATGTTAAGAACCAGAGCCAACTCATGTGCCTGGTTTTGATCAAGGGGCTTTGTCTCCAAAGCAAACAGGGATGCCTACTTCATTTCACCACCCTGCCCTACTCTGGTTACTCGGTTGGACCACAGCCCCCATCGTGCCTCTGGGATGCCCCACCACATCTGGCCAAGTGTGATTGGACACGCGAGGAACATGGTCTCCTGCTCCAGCAGAAGACCTCCGAGGTCCCTCCCAACCCTATCATCCCATGTTTCCTATATACATGCAGAATAAACATATATATTAACCCACAAAAAGGCATCCCGTCCAGGGGTGGGGGGGGGGTCTAGTTCTGGCTCCCTACACCAGCAGCACGTTCTTTGGAAGCCCCCAGGGTATATTAAGAGCCCTCCCCTCCTTTGCCAAAGGGAAATTTGGACATGGTTCCATTTGGGCGGGGGGGGGGGAAACCCAGGAGAGAAGCTATTGCAGGATACAAGGTCCTGGTTTGAAATGGGCCCAGTCTGTCTTCAGTAACCCTGTTCCCCTCCTTTCAGTGGGAGCCAAGCACCACCATGATATGCCTCGATGGGGAATGGAACCAGCGGGTATCCTGTGAGCCCATTGACTGCAGGATCCCGGACCAGCACCACGTCTACCCTGCTACTTTTAATTGCAGCGAAGGCACCACCTTGGGCAAGCGGTGCTCTTTTGCCTGCAAGCCCCCTGCTCAGCTGAAAGGTAAGTTTGCAACGGGATCCGTGCTGCTTTGGGGAGCCCGCGGGAGAACAGAAGAGCAGAGTTGGAAGGGACCTTGGAGGTCTTGTAGTCCAACCCTCGGCTTAAGCAGGAGGCCCTGCCTATACCATTTTAGACCCATGGCTGTCCAGTCTGCACCAGAAGACAAGGTAAGAAAACACCTCCTTCTCCTTCCAGGCAGGAGACCTTATAGCAGTGTTTCTCAACCTTGACCATTTTAAGGCATGTGGACTTCAACTCCCAGAATTCCACAGCCAGCACTGCTGGCTGTGGAATTCTGGGAGTTGAAGTCCACATGCCTTAAAATGGTCAAGGTTGAGAAACACTGCCTTATAGTATCCGATTGAAGGAGAAAGAGAAAGAGAAGGAGGGTGTCTTTTGATAAAGTTTGAATTGATCCTAAATCACCACCACCATCCTCCTTCTCCTTCTTCTTCTTCTTCTCCTCCTCCTCCTCCCTCTCCCCTCCCCCTCTCCTCCTCCTCCCCCTCCTCCCTTCAAACCCACTCCCTTCTAGTACTGATGATGTTATGAAAGGTCTGCAAGAAAACAACCAAGCTCAGAGAGCACCAAGGACCTCACAGTCCTTTTCCTTCTCCTCCTTCTTCTCTTTCTCCTCCTCCTCTCTTCAAACCCACTCCCTTTTTGTACTGATGATGTTATGAAACATCTGCAAGAAAACAACCAAGCTCCGAGAGCACCAAGGACCTCGCAGTCCTTCTCCTCCTTCTCCTCCTCCTCCTCCTCCTCCTCCTCCTCTTCCTCCAAGGCAGGAGACCTTACACTATCCAGATGGAAGGAGAAGGAGAAGGCAATTCTAAATGCTGAATCAATGGGCTGTGACTAACACTAATCAGTCACTGAGCTGCATGTTGGGGCCAGAGCCGGGGATGAGTCAGTCCAAACTCAATCCCCAATGTCACACCAGCCACTGTTTCTTAATGTCACAGTTCATCACCCTGCCGAAACAAGCATGAGATCACCCATGCTGGACTGTGGTGGACATGCCGGGTGAGTCAGACTGGAGAAAGCAGAGAAGCTGGCACAGGAAAGAAGCATTCAGAAGAGTCCAAGAATACCTCGTCAGCTCAAAAGCAGACAGAAAGGTGTCAGGGTTGTTTTCCTTCTTCCCTGCAACTCCTGTTCTGGATTCGGAAGGGCCTCTTAAACAGTCTCGATCGCTGAGGGCCATCCTTGCCAGTCTACTGCGAGAGAAATTAAGGTCCTCTCAAAGACAGGAAATTGTAAGGCAAAGCTTGTGTCCCAGTAGTTTTGGCTGAGCTTGGATTTGAAGAAGTCTGGCTGAATGCAAGGGAAGAAGCTGGGGAACAGGAAGCATTAGAACCTGGTGGCGCAGTGGTTAGAATGCGGTACTGCAGGCTAACTCTGTGTTCACTGCCAGCAGTTCGATCCTGACCGGCACAGGGTTGATTCAGCCTTCTATCCTTCCGAGGTCGGTAAAATGAGGGCCCAGTTTGTTAGGGGGCAACAGGCTGACTCTGTAAAGGGCTGTGGAAGCACCATGAAGCAGTAGATAAGTCTAAGTGCTATTATTATTGCTATTGCTAAGGTGGTGGAGCACTTACTAAGTTGGTAGGCCACTTCAAATAGCAGCTTCAAGTCAAATGGTGTCATTCTTGGTGAAGGAAAAGAAAAAAAAAAAAGGGGGGGGAGGGAAGTTTGGCCCGTCTGAGGATGATTCTGAAAAAAGATAATTTGGAAGTCTGAGATTCGGACTGGATGGATGGAGATTTTCAGAAATTTTCCTTGGATGGAATAGCCTCAGATTCCCCATTTTCCTCAGCATAAGTGTCAAACTCTACTTTTAATTTTCCCCCTGCCCAGTTTCTTCCCTTGAAAAGGAGGTGGTTTTGGATCCCCCCCCACTTTGTTTCCAAGGATGCTTTAGAACTTCTTTTGATGGTTTTAAAGCTTCCTTTATTGTTTTAAGATAGCAGAAACTCTCTCTGTGTGTCTCTCTCTCTCTTTCTCTCTTCCTCTCTCTCTCTCTTTCTTTCTTTCTTTTTTTCTTTCTTTCTTTCTGCCTCTCTCTTTCTCTCTCTCTTCCTCTCTCTCTTCCTCTCTTTTTCTTTCTTTCTTTCTCTCTTTCTCTCTTTCTCTTTCTCTCTTTCTTTCCCTTTCTCTGTCTCTTTCTTTCTCTCTCTCTCCCTCTTCCTCTTTCTTTCTCTCTCTCTCTCTTCCTCTTTCTTCCTCTTTCTTTCTCTCTCTCTTTCTTTCTTTCTCTCTGTCTGTATCTATCTATCTATCTATCTATCTATCTATCTATCTATCTATCTATCTATCTATCTATCTATCATCTCTTTATCTCTATCTGTCTCACACACACAAAATCCAGGTTCCATCACCCTCCAGTTCTTGCTTCTTGATCTGAAAAAACCACCCGAGTAGACATTTCCCTTCCGAAAGCACAGGATGACAAGCAAGTGGCCGGCAGGAAGTCAGCGGACTGTACAGTGAAAGGCAGAACAACTCAGAAAAATTAGATCCCACCTGTGAGAATTAAACTGAGACTTTCTTTCCTATCCCTCCGCAGGATTGAACCAAATGCCCATTTTTTATTGATTTATTTACTCCGGCACAGCAGTATTTATTACCGCTTGCACCCATCTGAATGACATTGTTTTCCCATCTTTCCCAGGAAGCAATAACAATTTGACATGCTTGGAAGACGGCCTGTGGTCCTTCCCGGAGGCTCTTTGTGAGCTGATGTGCAGGGCACCTCCGGTGATTCCCAACGCTGATCTTCAGACTGGCCGCTGCCGGGTCCAAAAACACAAAGTGGGATCCTTCTGCAAGTATAAGTGCAGACCAGGCTACCATGTTCCAGGACCTTCGCAGAAAGCGAGGAAGTAGGTGGCATCTCCTCCCTGATCTGTGCATTCCTCTGTAAGCCGCTCTCTGGGACACACAGTAAACCACTGTAGACTATCAGGGTTTTCCAACAAAAATAGGAATAGGAATAGAATAGAATGGAATGGAATAGAAGAGAAGAGAAGAGAATATGGAATGGAATGGAAGGAAAGGGAAGAGAAGAGAAGATAGAAAATAGAATAGAATAGAATAGAATAGAATAGAATAGAATAGAATAGAATAGGATAGGATAGGATAGGATAGGATAGGATAGGATAGGATAGGATAGGATAGAATATGGAATGGAATGGAAGAGAAGAGAAGAGAAGAATATGGAATGGAATGGAATGGAAGGGAAGGGAAAAGAAGAGAAGAAAAGAGAAGAGAAGTTAGAAAATAGAATAGAATAGAATAGAACAGAATATGGAATGGAATGGAAGGAAAGGGAATAGAATAGGATAGGATAGGATAGGATAGGATAGGATAGGATAGAATGCAGAATAGATTGGAATGGAATAATAGAGTTGGAAGGAGTTTTCCCAAAAAGACAGCTGAGCAATAGCCCCATCCCAGAACAAGTTAGCAGCTGAGACATCATTCTACAT
Source organism: Crotalus tigris (assembly GCF_016545835.1). Lineage (NCBI taxonomy): Eukaryota > Metazoa > Chordata > Lepidosauria > Squamata > Viperidae > Crotalus > Crotalus tigris. The sequence goes on from NW_024096967.1 coordinate 353,525, forward strand.
TACCCATTTCCCAATGGGCTAGTTTGACGTTTCCTTGTTTGCTTGTTAGTCCCAAAGATGCTTTTAAACGCAAGTGGACTTTTTTTTTTCCCTTCGAAAACATGTTGCTTCTTATTCAAGGAGCTCCTTCAGTTCTTTCCATTTTCAAAGAGTAAAAACAAAACAAAACAAGAAAGGAGAATATTTGTAACTGAGGGGGTCCTTGGCCCAGTTGCCCAGTTGCCTTTTTTTGGGGTGGGAGGGGGGAGAAAGCACCTTTGGGACAACTCTGACCTAGATGACTGAGAATCTCCATCCACATTTTGCTTTCTTGCTTGCTTGCTTGATTTTATTCCTGGCCATTGAGGTAGGCATAAATGAAGCCCCCCCCGCCCCCCCACTCTATTAACTCTGCCTTGGAGCTGCTGAAGGACCCTCTACAAAGTGTCTTTCCCCCTTCCCCTCCCTTCCATTCCTTGCCTTTGCAGTTTGCAAGAAAAGCTTATAGAAGTGAGCAAAGCCATCGTTCACAGACAGGAGGAGGTGTTAACGAGAGCGAAGGAGGTTGGATCCGATTCTCTGATTCTTAAATAGGGCTGCTCAGTCCCTTCTTTTTTCTTTTTTGTTTTTTTTTTATCTCTGCTACAGAAAAGGGCAGCTGGCTTCTTTTTTTTTCCCCTTGCTATTTTCTTTCTTTCTTTCTCTTTCTTTCTTCTTTCTTTATTTCTTCTTTCTTTCTTTCTTTCTTTTTTCTCAGAGGGGCTTAAATGGAATGGCCTTTAATGGTCTTTCCTTTGGGAAGGAGACAATTTTGGACCTGCTTCTTATTTAAAAGGCACACACACACACATACACACACACACACACACACACACACACACAGAGAGACACACGCAGTTAAGTTCACTCCTGTTCTGCATTTCTATGTCTTTTCATTCACAAACCAGCTTTGGGGCCACCCGCCTCCTTTTGGCAATGCCCTTCTTTGATATGGCATCCTGGGGAGCCCCCTTTGAACCTCGGTGGGAAAGTTCTCTCACTATCCTCCTCCTCCTTTTTTTTTATGACTGGGGGGAGGGAAGAGGGGGAGGAGGAACCACACCACCACATTAAAAATAGTCCTGGGGCCCCAAAGCAGCGGAAGATTCTGATTGAATGCCGTTTGTTTGTTTCTGTTCTCCCCTCCCTTCCCCAAAGGACCAAGTGTGTTTGTCCATCTCCTTCGGCAAACATGGGCAGCTTCCCGCTTGTGGCTCACCAATAAACAGCAAATAAGCCCAAAGGAGTGAAAGGGTCTGTGATCTGGATCCCTAACCAAATAAAAGAGTGGGAAGGGGGTCTTGGAGGTCTTCTAGTCCAGCCCCCTCATACCATTTCAGACAAATGGTGGTGCAATCTCTTCTTAAAAACCTTCCAGCTATTGGAGCGCCCCACCACTTCTGGAGGCAGGCAGGTTCCACTGGTTAATTGTTCCCATTGTCTGAAAATTCCTCCTTAGTTCCAAGTTGGATCTGTCTTTCATGATCCTGTCCATCCATTGCTTCTTGTCCTGTCTTCAGATGCTTTGGAGAACAGGCTGTCCCCTTCTTCTTCATGGCAGCCCCTTAAATAGTGTAACACTGCTGTCATGTCGTCCCCTCATCCTTCTTTTCCTTAATCTAGACATATCCAATTCCTGCAACTGTTCTTCCTACGTTTTAGCCTTCTAATCTTCTTTTGTTTCTAGAGTCCCTAAATATTGGAGGCATCTATGGCTGTTGCAAAGAATAGAATAGAATAGAATAGAATAGAATAGAATAGAATAGAATAGAATAGAATAGAATAGAATAGAATAGAATTTAGAGAACAGAACAGAATAGAATAGAATAGAATTTAGAGAATAGAAGATAGAATAGAATAGAATAGAAGATAGAATAGAATAGAACAGAATAGAAGATAGAATAGAATAGATACAATAGAATAGAATAGAATAGAATAGAACAGAACAGAATAGAAGATAGAATAGAATAGAACAGAATAGAACAGAATAGAAGATAGAATAGAATAGAATAGAATAGAACAGAATAGAATAGAATAGAATAGAATAGAAGATGGAATAGAAATAGAATAGAATAAAAGAGTTGGAAGAGACCTTGGGAGGTCTTCTAGTCCAACCCCTTGCTCAGGCAGGAAAGAGAAACTGGGAGAAACTGAGATTATTTTATTTCTGGTCTCTCCTCCATCCTTTTCTCATTCATCTCTCTCTCTCTCTCTCTCTCTCTCTCTCTCTCTCTCTCTCTCTCTCTCTCTCACACACACACACACACACACACACACACACACACACAACACACAACACATGCACTCACTCTCACTCTCTCTTTTGTCTTTGCATCTATCGAAGGAGGACATTTAAGATTCAGTGTGCCCAAGACGGGACGTGGCTGGAAGGGGCGTGCATCCCTGTGACCTGTGACCCACCCCCCTCCAAGTTTCACGGGCTCTACCATTGCACCAACGGTTTCCAGTTCAACAGCGTGTGTCAGATTAAGTGCAACGAGGAGGACTCTCAACCTGTGAGTCTTGCTGAGCGATGGCCGGGCAGGAAGGATTAAACCCCCCCCCCGCCTTTTCTTACCTGTCAAGCACAGGAAAATCAGAAGCCTAGGTCGTCCAAATGAATGCAAATGTATTGCCTGCTAACACGCTTCTTCGCAAGAATCTGAAGGACTAGCCATTAAGGCACATTAAAGGAGAATATTTGTAGCTCAGGACTGAAGTGGGGGGGGGTGTCCTTGGTGAAATCTGACTTTTGTTGTTTTCATGCAGATGTTTCATTGCCCAAACTAGGTATCATCATCAGTGCTGGAAGCGAACAGGGTTTGTGGGAAGGAGGAGGAGGAGGAGGAGGAGGAGGAGGAGGAGGAGGAAGAGGAGGAGGAGGAGGAGGATGGTGGCTGTGGGGTCCTTCATGCTCTCTGAGCTTGGTGATTTTCTTGGAGACATTTCATTACCCAACTAGGTAGCATCATCAGTGCTAGAAGGGAGATGGGCTTATGGGGGGAGGAGGAGGACTCCGCTACCCCTTTTCTAGGATGGTCGCGTACCACCTGCCAGGTGCCAATGTACCACAGGTGGTACCCGTACCAGTGGTTGAAAAGCCTGTCCTACACCACCTGCCTGAAACCCACAGTAGGCACTTTGAACCAGTTAAGACGCGGATTAACCCAGGGTGAGGTCCCGATTTAATCCCGCCCGTTTGACCAGGAACACGAGGGCCATCTTCTGCCCTGGTTGAACTGGAGGACAATCGACCTGTAGCAGAGTACTTACAATTCCTCCGAAACATTACAAGTTCAACCCTTGACCACCTCCGGTTGCAAACTCCCCCAATTTAAAACAAAAAACAGTTTTTTTTTTCCAGTTGAACTGGAGAGAATACAATTTATTCTGCCCGACGGTGATGATTTCACCGTTGGTGTTTCCCTGTTTCTGCAGCCTGGATGTGGTGTGGCGGTTAAGACCTTGGACGAGAATCCTGGATCCATTCCTTTCCGCTCTTTTGTGGTGCAGCTTCGTTCTCCGGCCTACCGTCTTTCTTTCTCTTTCCAGGGCCAGGGAAGTAACACGATTCGTTGTCGCAAGGATGGCAACTGGAGTGGATCATTTCATCTGTGCCCGGAGATGCAAGGGCAGTGTTCCGCGCCCATCCAGTTGAGGGGTGGCCTGAAACTACAATGTCCTGATGGCTCTGAAATAGGTATTTACACTACTTTCAGTTCCCATGGAGAACCCTAGTTGTGTCATTTAAGACGCACAAAAGAAGGGTAGTGGAGTCAGACTCTTCTTTTACCCAAATTTCAAAACCACAGCCGCAGCTCCTGAATCTATTTTTTTTTTAAAAAGAGGGAAGTCAGGATCTCAGGTGCCAGAAGATTCATTCATGGGTGGAGCAGGAAAAAGACACAGGGTCTTTGGTGTCTTTGGTGACCTCCACGGGCAACTTATAATGATGCTGATGGATGCTAACTCTGCCAGAGGGATGGAAATTAATCAAGGAGAGGGTCCATCTAGAACTGAGGAGAACTTTCCTGACAGTGAGAACAATGAATCAGTGGAACAGCTTGCCTCTGGATGTTGTGGTTGCTCCATCACTGGGGGCTTTTAAGAAGAGACTGGGCAGCCATTTGTCTGAAATGGTCTAGGGTTTCCTGCCTGAGCAGGGGGTTGGACTAGATGACCTTTGAGGTCCCTTCCAACTCTGTTATTCTATTCTATTCTATTCTATTCTACTGTACTCTACTCTACTCTACTCTACTCTACAATACTCTATTCTACATTCCATATTCTATTCTATTCTATTCTATTCTATTCTATTCTATTCTATTCTATTCTATTCTATTCTATTCTATTCTATTCCATTCTATTCTATTCCATTCCATTCCATTCCATTCCACTCCACTCCACTCCACTCCACTCCACTCCACTCCACTCCACTCTACTCTACTCTACTCTACTCTATTTTATTTTAGCAGGGGTTGGATTAGATAGTCCCTTCCAGCTCTGTTATTTTGATTCTATGTGGTCTCCTCCCATTGCTTACTTCTCTGGGCAAAGTAGCTGCAGGAATTGGGTATGTCTAGTGACTAGTCTAATGAAAAGAAGGACTAGAGTGACATGATAGCAGTCTTCCAATATTTGAGTGGCTGCCCCAAAGAAGAGGGGGGGTCAATTTATTTTTGAAAGCTGCAGAAGGCAAGACAAGAAGCAACAGATGGAAACTCATCCAGGAGAGAAGCAACCTGGAACTAAGGAGGAATTTCCTGGCAGTGAGAACAATTAAGCAGTGGAACAGCTTGCCTCCAGAAGTTGTGAATGCTCCAACACTGGAGGCTTTTAAGAAGAGATTGGACAACCGTTTGTCTGAAATGTCATCGGGTTTCCTGCCTGAGCAGCGGGTTGGACTAGAAGACCTCCAAGCTCCCTTCCAACTCTGCCATTCTGTTAATCTAATTAGGCTATAGTGAATGAGATGCTCTCTTCAACAGACCTTAAAAGCTATCTTTACCCCAAATCATCTAGATGGTCCATGGATCTGTGCCTTATCTAGGTTCTTGTGCAATGGATTTGCATGATGTACAGGGCTTTTTTTTTTTCCCCAGCCCTTTCTTCAGATGCCAGGAATTTGAGTCTGCAGACCCAGCTCTGTTCTTCCCTTGCTCATGTCCATCTGGAAAACACATTTCTTCTTTGAACATCCTTGCTCAGGATGCTTGGCTATCAATAAAGGTGAACCCAAGGGGAGACAGCCCAGCGTAAGGAAGCGAGATTGTGGGTTCTTTTTCCCTCCTATCTCTCTTTTGTGCCTGGTTTTGCCTTGTTCGAACTGTCAGGGAAGCAGGGTTCCCCCCCCCCTTCCAGGTCCCCCTCCCATCTCTTCATTATAGACTAGCTAGAGTGGAGCACACCAGGACCAGCTCCCACCTGTCCCCAGGGGAAAAGGCATGTGACCGGGATGAGCTCATCGCTCTGTAATGAAGCCAATTATGGATTGTATATCAAAACAATTCCAGGGCCGCTTTTTCTCCTGAAGTGTAAATTGCAGCACCAGCGAACAACGAGCAGAAGACGGCCCCAAGTTCCCTTTCTCCAGAAGATGCATTCTGCCCCTGGAGATGGGGGTGACCTTTTTGATATCCACCAAGGTTTGCTGGTACATTGCAAAGAATATTTGACTTGCCAGGGAGGAAGGAGGGAAGGATGAAGAACAAAAACAAATCCTGCTTTTCCATTTCAGGGGTGGAAGGAGGAGAAAGGAAGGCAGAGAGAAGAAACTCTAGTTATTTTGCCTCTTTGAAAGGTGCTTTGCATTGACTGCCTCTAATGGAATAGAATAGAATAGAATAGAATAGAATAGAATAGAATAGAATAGAAATACAATAAGAATAGAATAGAATAGAATAGAATAGAATAGAATAGAATAGAATAGAATAGAATGGAATGGAATGGAATGGAATGGAATGGAATGGAATGGAATGGAATAGAATAGAATAGAATAGAATAGAATAGAATAGAATAGAATAGAATAGAATAGAATAGGAGCTGGAAGGAACCTTGGAGGTCTTCTAGTCCAGCCCACCCGCTCAAGCGGGAGAACCTATACCATCTCAAACAAGTGACTGTCCAGTCTCTTCTTAAAAATCTCCAGTGATGGAGTACCCACGATTTCTGGTGGCAAGCTGTTCCACTGGTTGATTGTCCTCATTGTCAGAAAGTTTCTCCTTAATTCCAGGTTGCTTCTCTCCTTGATCAGTTTCCAACCATTGTTTCTCGTCCTGCCCTCTGGGGCCTTGACTTTTCTCACCGATTAAGAATTAAGCTTTTTGCCAGTTGGCATACAACGTCTTGGAAATGAACAAGAGCCCCTTTCTAAAAGTGATTTTAATATATATATTAAAGGTCCTAAAGAAGAAGTAATTTTCACTGGGAAGAATGGATGGATCTGAGTCTTCCATCAAACTGTTTAATTATTTTACTCATTTATGAAATTTCTTTGCCCTCCAACTTTCCTACAAGGTGACTCTGGGTGGATTGTTAGAAACCGAAATGCTTTAACTCCTGGGTCAGTCTCCTCCTCCTCCTCCTCCTCCTCCTCCTCCTCCTCCTCCTCCTCCTCCTCCTCCTCCATGCATTGCTTGCAGCAATTAAGTAGATCTAGCCCACACTTTCTTGCAAATGATGCTTGCTAATTCCTAGATAGCATCCAACTTACTTCTGGATTTTTGTTTTGAATTTAGAATGCCATGTTTTGAGGTTGCTCTATTCAGGCTAACATCTGGGAGCCAGATAAGTATTAACAGAATAACAGAGTTGGAAGGGACCTTGGAGGTCTTCTAGTCCAACCCCCTTCTCAAGCAGGAAACCCTATACCATTTGAGACAAATGGCTGTCCAGTCTCTTCTTGAAAACTTCCAGTGTTGGAGCATTCACAACTTCTGGAGGCAGGTTGTTCCACTGGTTAATTGTTCTCACTGTCAGGAAACTCCTCCTTAGTTCTAGTTTGCTTCTCTCCTTGATTAGTTTCCATCCGTTGCTTCTTGTCCTGCCTTCAGGGGCTTTGGAGAATAGCTTGACTCCCTCTTCTTTGGGGCAGCCCCTGAGATCCTGGAAGTTAGATATTATCCAGTTGACCTCTAGGTCCCTCTGTCTTCAAGTGAAGCTGCTCTTGGTGGATGGAGTCCTGAGGTTGGTTCAGATTCCTGCAGAATAATCCTACTGCTGACACCATTGTCTCTGCTTGGGTGGAGGGTTGGACTAGATGACCTACAAGGTCCCTTCCAACTCTGTTATTCTGGTTCTGATTCTGTATCAACAAATGTTTGTGTTCCATGTTCTCTGTGGAGACAGGCCACCTGTGAATCTGGCAGACTTAATCCCTCAAGTTAGACCTACCTTAGAGAATTTAATTCTTCCTGTTGGTGTCCTTTTTCCTAACCCACTTATATCCAGGATTTTGCCTTCTTCCCAATTTAGCCTGCGCATAGAGTCACCTCCTGAATGATAGAAGCAGGCAAATCGATCTGTTAGCTCTACTACTTCTGTATTAACAGCTCTGCCTTTTGAGCTACCAACAGGTTTGACTGCTGGGTGGAAATCTGTAACTGGAGGCTACAAACTGCCTATTTTATGTATCCACAATAACAACATTGGGGGGAGGGGGCAATTAAAATAGTAGGCAGCTTGCAGAATAGATGCTGTCGAAATATCAGCCTCGAGGCGTGTGCAAGAGCCAGCGTTGTATGGCCCAGCTAATAGATAGATAGATAGATAGATAGATAGATAGATAGATAGATAGATAGATAGATAGATAGATAGATTAATCCTAGTTGAGATATTAATGCATTGCTTTCATCTCATACTTTTTATCATTTCAAGGAGCTGAATGCACCATCTTATGCCCAGAACATCATACGGAGCCCATCCTGTTAAGTGCCAACGAAACGTTGCAGGACATCCAACACTGGATGAAGCCCCCACGAGTGAAGGTAAGAGTCCAATCAAAGGACAGAGATGGGTTGGCCAAAATAGAGATAAAAGTGTGGTTCCCATCGGTGGGTTCACTGCTTTTTAATGCAGTAAGTCCTTTCTTCTCTCCCCTCCTCCCTCCGCTTCCTTCATCCTTTTATTGCTTCATCTCTTTCCCTCTTCTCCTTCACTTCCTCCCTCCCGCCCTTCCTTCCTTCCTTCCTTCCTCTCCATCTTTTCCTCCCTCCCTCCCCTTCCTTCCTCCCTTCATCTTTCCCCTTTTCCTTTCCCTTTTTTACTTCCTTCCTTCCTTCCCTCCCTCCTTACCCTTTTATTCCTTTCCCTTTCCCCTTCCCTTCTTTCTCCTTTTCTCTTCCTTCCCTCCTCCTCCTTCCTTCCTTCCCTACCTTCCTCCCTCCCTTCATTCCTCCCTTGATGCCTTCAGCAGCTCTTTCTCTCTTTCTCTTCCCCTTCCCTCCCCTCCTTCCTTCCCCTTCTCTTCCTCTTTCCATCTCTTCCTCCCTCCCTCCCTTTCCTTCCTCCCTTCGTCTCTTTCCCCTTTTTCCTTTCCCTTTTTTACTTCCTTCCTTCCCTCCCTCCTTCCCCTTTCATTCCCTTTCCTCCTTTCTCTTTCTCTCTTCCCTCCTCCTTCCTTCCCTCCCTTCCTCCCTTCTTTCATCCCTTGATCCATTCAGCTCTTTCTCTTTCTCTCCCTCTTCCCTCCCTTCCTTCCTTTCTTCCCCTTCCCTTCTCTTCCTCTCTCCATCTCTTCCTCACCTTCCTTTATCCCTTCATGTTTTCCGCCCTTTCCTTTCCCTTTTCTCCTTCCTTCCTTCCTTCCTTCCTTCTTTCCCTCGCTCCCTCCCTCCCTCCCTCTCCAGTCACCTGCCTCAGTCCTTTATTGATGCTTGCTTTTAGAAGGAACCATAACAGGTTTTATACCTGCGTGTCCCTGGAGGTCTCATTAGATAGCTGGGAGGGGAAAAAAAAATAACTGGCAATAAAAAAGAAGGAGAAAAAAAAAAAGAAAGAAAGGGAAAGCAGACAGGGTTTGGAAGGAGGGGGAAACCAGGGAGAGGATGATTTCATCCAGAACACCAAAAGAAAAAAGAAAAAAAAAGAATAGATTTTATTACAAGAACTTTGCTGAAGCTACAGAAAGGTTAGGCGACGTGACAATGAATTTGATTGCTCAAGCTGTTAAGAAGAGCCTCGTTCGATGCTGCTGGATAAAATTACAGGATGGGGACCCACTTTGCTGAAAGGCACGAGGTGTTTGTGTACAAGCCACACCCTGCAGTGTCCCTGTGGCTTGTGGTGTTCTTTGACCTCAGTTGCCCTTGTTGTTCTTGACCTTGTTTGTCCAGACAATGATCGGTTCTATTTGTCCGGGCAAACCCCATGAGTCTACAGACTGCCGCTTCTGAGGCCACCATCGCCACAACCCATGGTTGTTCAGGAGATGTCGGCTTAGCCAAGACACTTAGACAATGGCAAGAAAGAAGCGAAGGGAGAAGGGAGAGAGGATGTCTCAGAGGAGGCACCCAACATGGAAGGGGTTGGTACGGCTAAAAAAAGATCTTTATTTATCTGCAATCGTGGCGACATGAGTCATAATGGAGAGAAGCTGAAAGTTTATCATAAGCTATCTGGAGGAGCTGATGGTCAAGGAAAAAAATAATTGGATACTTATAAAAGAGAATATTTGTAACTCAGGGTTGAAATGGGGGATTCCTGATGCTCTCTGAGCTTCTTGCAGACGTTTCATGACCCAAACTAGATAATATCATCAGTGCTAATCTAGTTTCCACGAGGCCCCTCCACCTTGGGATTGACAAAACTGTGCCCTTCACCGCTTACCCCACCACTGACCATCTTTATCCAGGCTGCCTTCACACAAACCAGACCTGTTTTAAGACAGGTGGAACAGTTTTGGACCCTGAGTCATATGGAAAAAACCCCCGCGCTGTGGAAAGATCAACAGTCCCACACAAGCGGGCTAAATGAGCACCACTAAAAAAAAAAAACCACACACACCCCGAGGTTTTCCAGCAGTGTTAGACCTCAAATAAAGACAGGGAAAGATAAATTATGGCTCCTGGTTGTCCCCTGTCCTCTCCGTTTGTAAAGATCTCTGCATCTTTCATGGAAAAGCAGGGCAGGCTTTCTTCGTGGGGGGAAAATAAGTGGTACTCTGGTGAGGTGTAATTAAAAAGCTTAATAGAACTGTTTCTTTGCATCCTTCTGGAAGGAGATCGATGTGGCCCATAATATTCACCAAGAGATTGCAGCGATGGCAAACACCCAAAAGTATCGGTGTAATAATTTGGGAAAGGTAGCATGCAGGAAAATAATAATAATAATAATAATAATAATACAAGCAGCGGCATGACAAAGTAGCAACAATGGTGCATTGGAAGATCTGCAAAAAATATCACTTGCCTGTAAGCAAAAACTGGTGGGATCATAAAATAGAGAAAGTCATAGAAAATGATAAAATTAAACTGCTCTGGGACTTCAGAATTCAAACAGACAAGCACCTGCAACATAACACCCCAGACTTAACAATTGTCGATAAGAAAGACAAAAAAATCTGGATAGTGGACGTGGCAGTGCCTGGAGACCGCAGAATAGATGAGAAAGAACTGGAGAAGATAACAAAATACAAAGACCTACAAATAGAAATAGAAAGACTGTGGCAAAAGCAAGCAAGGGTAGTACCAATAGTCATAGGCGCCTTGGGTACAATCCCAAAACAACTGGAGCACCACTTGAACACCATTGGCATTGACAAATTCGCTATTAGTCAATTGCAAAAGGCGGCCTTACTAGGAACTGCTTCCATCCTGCGACGATACCTGTAATACCATCAAACATCCACATCTGCCTATCCCAGGTCCTGGGTAAGGACTCGATAGGTAGACAAAATGCCAAATCCAGTCTGAACATCTGGCTGACTGTGCGATGATCCATAATAATAATATGTAAATTAGTTTTAGCTACAGCTCCTTTCCCTATCTCAAGTCTTCAGAATAACAGAACTGGAAGGGACCTTGGAAGTCTTCTAGTCCAACCTCTTGCTCAAGCAAGAGACCCTTTGCCAGGGGTCTTCAAACTTGGCCCTTTTAGGACTTGTGGAAGTCAACTCCCAGAATTCCTCAGCCCAGCGTGCCTGGCTGAGGAATTCTGAGAGTTGACATCCACAAGTCCTGAACAGGCCAAGTTTGAAGACCCCTGCCCTATACCAATTCAGACAAATGGCTGTCCAATCTCTTCTTAAAAACCTCCAATGATGGAGCACTCATAACCTCTGGAGGCAAGCAGTTCCACTGGTCAATTATTCTATCAGAAAATGTCTCCTTGGTTCTAGGTTGCTTCTCTCCTTGATTAGTTTCCACCCATTGCTTCTTGTCCTGCCCTTCAGGTGCTTTGGAGAATAGCTTGACTCCCTCTTCTTTGGGGCAGCCCCTGAGATATTGGAAGACAGCTATCATGTCCCCCCTCATCCTTCTCTTCGTTAAACTAGACCTACCGAATTCCTGCAACCGTTCTTCATGTGTTTCTTTAGCTTAATATTTCCTACACTTTTTTTCTTAGAGAGGTCATCTACGTACATAAATATCCACCAGCCTATTCCTAAAGTATTTATGTACGTAGTTGACCACTTTAAGAAAACCCTCCTTTGTGCTAATAGTAGGAACGGGAAAAACCTTGACCTCATTACCAAAATTTCTCCTTTTTTTTTTTTTTTTGCCTGCCTCTCTTTTCCACCACAGAGGCTCCTCTCCCTCACGCGAATGAAATATCAACCATGATGGAACCTTAAATATTATTTTAATCTCGCGCTTTCTGTTATTGCAACTGTTGGGTGTCTGACAGTTCTTTTAACTACTTGGAGAGATGCCAGGTCGTGAAACACACCAAACCTACAAGGGGGACTACATTTGATTTTCAAGGGAAGGACCATCTGGAGATTTAGATGTGGGTCCAGAAAAGTTGCTCCTTTGCTGGAGGTTGATGTTCCTCATCGCTCAATATGTTCTTTCTTCCCTTCCACCTTCTAGAGAGTTGTCTGCACGGGAGAACTGAAGTGGTATCCATACCTTGACTTGATCTACTGCATCAAAGGTTGTGAGGTGAGTAAGCCAGTCCAGTTCTCTGGGTTTACCCCTTACTACAGATCTTGTCTCTCTTTTTGCTCAACTCCTGCAGCTCCATTGTTCCCCCTTCACCACCATAATCTATGAATGTGGCCTTGGGGGAGATCGTTCCACACACTTGCTATTCTTGGTTTGTTTTTGCCAACGTCAAACAAAACGCTTTTACAGTGAACAAGTCATGGAGTTGGGACTCTTTTCCTCAACTTTGATAAGTAGCAACATCTCGCTTATCTTTATTAATCTCCAAAAGTAAAACAGGTTCAAACTTGGTTTGTCTTTGGACGGGGCAAATATCAGTCAACTGAGCTGGGCTGGGCTGTGAGAGAGAGAGAGAGAGAGAGAGAGAGAGAGAGAGAGAGAGAGAGAGAGAGAGAGAGAGAGAGATTCTCAAAGGTGGCAGTGGTTCCATATTGTTCTCAGGGCTCAAGATCAACTTGACTAAGAGTTTTATCTTTAACCCATTTTTAAAAATTTGCTTAGAAAATTAAGATCTACCTGTTTGTAAGAGAAGAAACTGCGAAACAATGCATGCCTTTGCTTCAAAAACCAAGAACGAGGTGGCGCAGCAGTTAGAGTGCAGTACTGCAGGCCACTTTAGCTGACTGTGTTCAGCAGGTCAGCGGTTCAAATCTCACCGGCTCAAGGTTGACTCAGCCTTCCATCCTTCCGGGGTAGGTAAAATGAGGACCCAGATTGTTGGGGGCAATGTAAATATATATATATACATTGTTTACTGGTGTACACCGCTTAGAGAGTGCTTGCACTTAAAGTGGTATATAAGTCTCATAAATAAATAAATAAATAAATAAACATAGACTTGATTCCGGCCTCTTCTTCTGAAATGGTTAGCTTTTTTATTTATTTATTTTTTAATTATGCAAAAGGGAGAGATTAATTAAACAAACAAGGAATTATTCTATTCGGTTTTTGGAATCAAAACTAATTCGAGTTGGGTTATTCCAATGCTGGAAGTTTTTAAGAAGAATCTGGACAGCCATTTGTCCGAAATGGTATAGGGTTACCTGCCTGAGCAAGGGGTTGGACTTGATGACCTCCAAGGTCCCTTCCAGCTTTATTATTATTATTATTATTATGGATCATCGCACAGTCAGCCAGATGTTCAGACTGGATTTGGCATTTTGTCTACCTATCGAGTCCTTACCCAGGACCTGGGATAGGCAGATGTGGATGTTTGATAGTATTACAGATCTCGTCACAGGATGGAAGCAGTTCCTAGTAAGGCCGCCTTTTGCAACTGACTAATGGCAAATAATGTTGGTTGATTAGTTGTTGGTTGGTTGTTGGTTGTTGTTGGTTGGTTAGTTGATGGTATTACAGATATTGTCGCAGGATGGAAGCAGTTCCTAGTAAGGCCGCCTTTTGCAATTGACTAATTGCGAATTTGTCAATTCCAATGGTGTTCAAGTGCTGCTCCAGTTGTTTTGGGATTGCACCCAAGGAGCCTATTACTATTGGTACTACCCTTGCTTGCTTTTGCCACAGTCTTTCTATTTCTATTTATAGGTCTTTGTATTTTGTTATCTTCTCCAGTTCTTTCTCCTCTATTCTGCTGTCTCCAGGCACTGCTATGTCCGCTATCCAGACTTTTTTGTCTTTCTTATCGACAATTGTTAAGTCCGGGGTGTTATGTTGCAGGTGCTTGTCTGTTTGAATTCTGAAGTCCCAGAGCAGTTTAATTTTATCATTTTCTATGACTTTCTCTATTTTATGATCCCACCAGTTTTTGCTTACAGGCAAATGATATTTTTTGCAGATCTTCCAATGCGCCATTGTTGCTACTTTATTATTATTATTATTATTATTATTACTATTATTATTATATTTATTTATTTATTCCTTCCCATTTATCACCTTCTATAGTCAGATATAAGCCTCAGAGCAAGGGGTAGTGTGCCTGCTCAAAACATTTAAACCACGCTGTTTCTCTTCTCTGTCCCCCTTTTTTTTTAAAAAAAAAATTATTATTATTTTTATTATCTCTTCTCACTTCCGAGCTTCCTGCTTACAGTTACATCATGTTTTTTTCACACTTTTTTCCTCGAGTTAAAAATTACCCGCAGGTTTTATCTCTCCCTAAAAAGCCAAGACTTCTACACATAGAAGACGTGGAGTTTTTTTTTTTTTATTAACACAGCAAGCAGAGAGAGAAAAAATACTTAAGGTCTATGATTAAAAATTGCCTCACCGTGCCATTAATAGATCAGTGTTTACGTTTGGCGCTTAACTCATCTCCTCGGAAATAGCTTGCTTGTTCGAGGGATACATATGTGTGTGTAGCTCTGGGTCTAATGCATTTCCCCCCCCCCTGCAAAATTTAATCAAGAATATTTCTCAGTTTAAAGCTGTTAGAAGGGATTGGGTTTTTTTTTGTTTTGTTTTGTTTTTTTGTTTTAGGTGAGGATGAGATAAGCTTCCTTAAACAAATTGGAGAAAGGGAGAGGATTATCCTCTCAAAAAGCACTGCAGGAAAGGAACGAAGGAGTTGAAGGGATGCTTGAGGTTCTGTTTGGGCAACCTTCGTTCGCTCAGCGAGGGAAATCCAGATTAAAAACCTTGCCTATGCAGAAAAATTCCTTCTTTATCTTTTAAACAGACACCGGATCTCTGTTCTCAAAAGCGTCAATTCCAGCATCAAATTTCATTTATTATCAAGAAATTGACCCTGGGATTCAACCGTTCTTAACTCAAGGTCATGACAGCTAAAGCTTCAGGAGCAACAGGCTTTGCCCGTATCCAGAGTTGGATATCCATTTTTTTTTCCTCCTTGAAAACGTCTCGCTTCTCATCCCAGAAGCTTCTTCAGCTCTGAAGATGCTTATGGACAAGAAGGGAAACACTTCCAAAGGGGGGGGGGGGAAATCAAGGAAGTCCAGTTGCCATTTGGGACTCTTGCTGTGGAGTTTCTCTACAAAGCTGGGAGGCCCCCAACTTTGGGGAGCACCATGGAGGCAAACTATGGGGGTCAAGGAAAGAGAGGAGTAAGGCATCTCATGCACATTGTGGTGACACCTTCTGATGTCTGAGTGATGTACTACCTAGCTTTGTTATGTAAAGCAAAGACACCTGCAAGGTTCAGGAACTAGAGTAGGGGTGTCAAACTCGCAATGTCATAGGACGTTTAGTGACGTATTGTGAGTTTTTCCGCCATCTTTTTATTTCTGGGGCAAGCCTTGGCACCGTGCCAAAATGACGTAATGCTACATTCCAATGACATCGCCTCTAAAGGGGACGACATCATCTTTTTATTTCTGGGGCAAGCATTCTATCTATCTTTCTTTCTTTCTTTCTTTCTTTCTTTCTTTCTTTCTTTCTTTCTTTCTTTCTTTCTCTCCTCCCCCTTTTTTCTTTCTTTCTCTTTCTTTCTTTCTTTCTTTCTTTCTTTCTTTCTTTCTTTCTTTTTCTTTCTTAGTCTTTCCTTATTTTTCTTTCTCTCTTTCTTTCCTTGTTTCCCTTCTCTTTTTCTTTCCTTGCTTTTTCATTCTTTCCTTCCTTCTTCCCCTTTCTTTCATTCTATCTTTTTTCTTTCTTTTTCTTCCTTTCCCTCCCTCTCTTTCCTTCTCCTTTCTTTCTTTCTTTCTCTTTCTCTTTCTATCTTTTTCTTTCTCTCTTTTTCTCTTTCTCTTTCCTTATTTTTCTTTCTCTCTTTCTTTCCTTGTTTCCTTCCTTCTCTTTTTGTTTTCTTGCTTTTTCATTCTTTCTTTCCTTCTTCCCCTTTCTTTCATTCTATCTTTCTTTTTCTTTCTTTTCTTTCTTTCCCTCCTCCTTTCTTTTTTTCTTTCTTTCCCTCCTCCTTTTTTTCTTTCTTTCTTTCCTTCTTTCCTTTCTTCCTTCCTTCTCTATCTTTCTCTAAAGGCAACGACATCTTTTTATTTCTGAGGAAAGCCTTGGCACAGTGCCAAAATGATGTCTTCCCCTTTGGGAATGATGTCATTGGAATGTAGCATTACATCATTTTGGCACTGTGCCAAGGCTTGCCCCAGAAATAAAAAGATGATGTCGTCCCCTTGGCACTGTGCCAAGTATGACACTAATTAAAACAAAAACTTTTAAAAAAAACTCTCTTCTTTGTTGTGATCATGGAAGTTAAATACACTTGGTATGCAATCATAAAACTATACACTATAGGTAAGCCTCACTTTATGACCATTAATCCTGGTTCCCAGGCTCCCAGGGCTGGTTATGTTGGCCTCTGACTGATTCTTCAATCAAAGTTCTGATTTCAACACTCAACCTGGAACCATGCAGGGACCAGGGCATCCGGTCCCTACATAAAGCCTATTGCAAAGCCTGCATCCCCAGCTGGTTCTGGCTATAGCACTACGTTGCCCTGGCACGCTGCCAGGGAAAAAGGCTCTTTGCACATTTTCTAGTTAGAAAAGAGTAAGGACGATGTAAGGCTGCATTCTGATGACTTTGCCCCCAAACTGACCAACCTAGCCTGTCCTATCTTGGGAAAGCCTGACTTTTTTGCCCTCTTTGGGCTAAGGAAATATTAGGGCCAGACTTTTGGCCCACTTTGGGGGTTAGAAAAGAGTAAGGCTGCATACAATGGGATTTTAAGGTTATTATTCTGCATCTTTATTATGAGAAGCCCTGTTATTTGTATTAATAGAACAACGGGAGGCCCTGGGCCTGCAAAGCAGGCACAGGTGTAGGCAAAAAGGCTCTTTGCAATTGTTCTAGTTAAGAAAATTTGCATTCTGATGACTTTGATCCACACAGCCTGTCCTATCTTGGGTAACCCTGGCTTTTTTTGCCCTCTTTGGGGTAACGTTTATTTCCTCGTGGGGCTGCTGTTCCTGCCTTGACCACAGGTGGGCGAAGTTTTCTGTCCCGTACCATTAGCACCGAGGCCATCATCGACCTTTTTAACTCGGTTTAAGGCTTTGAGAAACGGGTTTCCTGCTTCCATACCTGTTCTGCAGCCCCCGGGCCTCCCGTCACTCTATTATGATTAACCGGTGGGTATGCATACCACCTGGGGCAGGTAGTAGCAGCCCTGCTCAGGCAAGCGTAGTAGGAGGGGGCGGAGACAGCAACAGCCTTAGGTATATAATTAGGCAAGCAAGCCGGCAAGGAAGCCGGCAGCTTGTGAGGCGATGTACAACTGGTGGCAACGCAACGCTGGGCAACGCAACGCTGGGCAACGCAACGCTGGGCAACGCAACGAAACGCAGCCAACAGGCAAGAAATGCAGTATCGGCTGGAGGTAAGGCACTGGGGGGGGGGAGGAAGGGAGGGAGATGGAGAGTGCTTTTGTGAGTTTGACGTTGTGGGATCTGAAAATGCAGAAGTCTTTTTTTAATGGTGGAATATTTAAGGGAAGGTAATTTGTATAGTACTTTTTTTGCACCGCACGGCACGAAGGCAAGGCAAGGCAACTAACAGACAAGAAATGCAGTCTGGGGGGGGAGGAAGGGGGGGAAATGGAGAGTGCTTTTGTGCGTTTGAAGTTGTGGGATCTGAAAATGCAGAAATTTTTTTTTAATGGTGGAATATTTAAGAGAAGCTAATTTGTATAATTTATAGTTCTTTTTTTGCACCGCACGGCACGAAGGCAAGGCAAGGCAACCAACAGACAAGAAATGCAGTCTGGGGGGGAGGAAAGGGGGGAAATGGAGAGTGCTTTTGTGAGTTTGAAGTTATGGGATCTGAAAACGGAATTTTTAAGAGAAGCTAATTTCTACACTTTGTAGTTCTTTTGTTACACGGCACGGCACGGCACGAAGGCAACGCAAGGCAACCAACAGGCAAGAAATGCAATATCAGCTGGACGTAAGACATGCGGAGGGGGGAGGAAGGGAGGGAGATGGAGAGTGCTTTTGTGAGTTTCAAGTTGTGGGATACGAAAATGCAGAAGTTTTTTTTTAATGGTGGAATATTTAAGAGAAGCTAATTTGTATAATTTATAGTTCTTTTTTTGCACCGCACGGCACGAAGGCAAGGCAAGGCAACCAACAGACAAGAAATGCAGTCTGGGAGGGGAGGAAGGGGGGGAAATGGAGAGTGCTTTTGTGCGCTTGAAGTTGTGGGATCTGAAAACGGAATATTTAAGAGAAGCTAATTTCTATAGTTTGTAGTTCTTTTTTTACACGGCACGGCACGGCACGGCACGAAGGCAACGCAAGGCAACCAACAGGCAAGAAATGCAATATCAGCTGGACGTAAGACATGCGGAGGGGGGAGTAAGGGAGGGAAATGAAGAGTGCTTTTGTGAGTTTCAAGTTGTGGGATATGAAAATGCAGAAGTTTTTTTTTAATGGTGGAATATTTAAGAGAAGCTAATTTGTATAATTTATAGTTCTTTTTTTGCACCGCACGGCACGAAGGCAACGCAAGGCAACCAACAGACAAGAAATGCAGTCTGGGGGGGAGGAAGGGGGGGAAATGGAGAGTGCTTTTGTGAGTTTGAAGTTGTGGGATCTGAAAACGGAATATTTAAGAGAAGCTAATTTCTATAGTTTGTAGTTCTTTTTTTACACCGCACGGCACGAAGGCAACGCAAGGCAACCAACAGGCAAGAAATGCAATATCAGCTGGACGTAAGACATGCGGAGGGGGGAGGAAGGGAGGAAATGAAGAGTGCTTTTGTGAGTTTCAAGTTGTGGGATATGAAAATGCAGAAGTTTTTTTTTAATGGTGGAATATTTAAGAGAAGCTAATTTGTATAATTTATAGTTCTTTTTTTGCACCGCACGGCACGAAGGCAACGCAAGGCAACCAACAGACAAGAAATGCAGTCTGGGGGGGAGGAAGGGGGGGAAATGGAGAGTGCTTTTGTGAGTTTGAAGTTGTGGGATCTGAAAACGGAATATTTAAGAGAAGCTAATTTCTATAGTTTGTAGTTCTTTTTTTACCCGACACGGCACGAAGGCAACGCAAGGCAACCAACAGGCAAGAAATGCAATATCAGCTGGATGTAAGACATGCGGAGGGGGGAGGAAGGGAGGGAGATGGAGAGTGCTTTTGTGAGTTTCAAGTTGTGGCATATGAAAATGCAGAAGATTTTTTTTAATAGTGAAATATTTAAGAGAAGCTAATTTGTATAATTTATAGTTCTTTTTTTGCACGGCACGGCACGAAGGCAAGGGAGGGAGAAGAGCAACAAAGATGATTAGGGGACTGGAGGCTAAAACATATGAGGAACGGTTTAAAGAAGAGAAGGATTGGGGGGGGGCGACATTAAAACAGTCTTCCAAGATCTCAGGGGTTGCCCCAAAGAAGAGGCAGTCAAGCTGTTCTCCAAAGCCCCTGAAGGCAGGATAAGAAGCAACGATGGAAACTCATCAAGGAGAGAGGCAAACTAGAACTAAGGAGAAACTTCCTGACAGTGAGAACAATTGGCCAGTGGAACCACCTACCTCCAGAAGCTGTAAATGCTCCAACACTGGAAGTTTTTAAGAAGAGACTGGACAGCCATTTGTCCAAAATGGTATAAGGTTTCCTGCCTGAGCAGGGGGTTGGACCAGATGACCTCCAAGGTGTTTTCAATGTTATTATTATTATTATATTCTTTGTTGTGATCCTGGAAGATAAATACACTTGGTGTGCAATTGTAAGGCTATACACTATAGGTAAGCCTCACTTTACAAACGTTAATGCTGGTTCCCAGGCTCCCAGGGCTGGTTATGTTGGCCTCTGACTGATTCTTCAATCAAAGTTCTGATTTCAACACTCAGCCTGGAACGGTGCAGGGACCAGGGCATCTGGTCCCTACATAAAGCCTATTGCAAAGCCTGCGTGCCAAGCTGCTTCTGGCTACAGCATTACGTCGCCCTGGCACGGGAAAAAGGGTCTTTTGCAAATTTTCTACTTAGAAAAGAGTAAGGTCGACGTAAGGCTGCATTCTGATGACTTTGCCCCCAAACTGACCAACCTAGCCTGTCCTATCTTGGGCACGGCAACGCAACGGGAGGGAGGGAGAACTTTGGGCTTGGGCTTGGGCTTGTAACTGTGTAACTTTGTAACTTTGTAACTTTGTAACTTTGAAGTTGTGGCATCTGAAAATGCAGAGGTCTTTTTTTAATGGTGGACTATTTAAGGGAAGGTAATTTGTATAGATTGTAGTTCTTTTTTTACATGGCATGGTGGCAATGCGAGGCAACCAACAGGTAAGAAATGCTGGAGGTAAGGCACATCCCACCATCCCACCATCCCAAGCCCAAGCCCTCCCATCATCCCACCATCCCAAGCCCAAGCCCTCCCACCATCCCACCATCCCAAGCCCAAGCCCTCCCATCATCCCACCATCCCAAGCCCAAGCCCTCCCACCATCCCAAGCCCAAGCCCTCCCACCATCCCACCATCCCAAGCCCAAGCCCTCCCACCATCCCACCATCCCAAGCCCAAGCCCTCCCACCATCCCAAGCCCAAGCCCTCCCACCATCCCACCATCCCAAGCCCAAGCCCTCCCATCATCCCACCGTCCCACCGTCCCACCATCCCACCATCCCAAGCCCAAGCCCTCCCATCGTCCCACCGTCCCACCGTCCCACCGTCCCACCGTCCCACCGTCCCACCGTCCCACCGTCCCAAGCCCAAGCCCAAGCCCAAGCCCAAGCCCAAGCCCAAGCCCAAGCCCAAGCCCAAGCCCAAGCCCAAGCCCAAGCCCAAGCCCAAGCCCAAGCCCAAGACCAAGCCCAAGCCCAAGCCCAAGCCCAAGCCCAAGCCCAAGCCCAAGCCCAAGCCCAAGCCCAAGCCCAAGCCCAAGCCCAAGCCCAAGCCGAAGCCCAAGCCCAAGCCCAAGCCCAAGCCCAAGCCCAAGCCCAAGCCCAAGCCCAAGCCCAAGCCCAAGCCCAAGCCCAAGCCCAAGCCCCAGCCCAAGCCCCAGCCCAAGCCCAAGCC